>NW_007728948.1:23831-40671 GCF_000696425.1 Galeopterus variegatus
CTATCTCTCTTTAATGAAAAAATGTCTACATTTGTTCCTCAAAGCCCCAAAACAAATGGTAGATTTCTGTAGCTTTACATGGGAACAGCAGGCCCAGGTTTGTAGGGAAACAGAAAGCAAGGAGAGCAGGGGTTCCTACCATCCATTCTCCAATTTCCACTGATGTCACTGCGCTTCTCTTTAAATCTTGAATTTAGTACAGGATAAGATACTGCCAGAGCTGAGTCAGGTCCCATGAAGGGAAAATGCAACAGAAGTCCTTGTCTTCATGCTTTACCTCCACACATGCTATTGATTATCCGCTACATATGGTGCACTGTGCAATAAAGAACAAGTGCATTCAAAAATTTGTGGAATAATATAATTAAAAAATAATACAGATCTTTCCACGACCTTGTATATAGCTGGAGGTAGGTGAATGGTGGGACTGGGGGTCCAGCGAGGGCCCCTTCCGCATTCGACCCTGGAAACATAGCTTGGTTTCATAAGAGATAATCCCTATTGCCCAGCCCAGAGAAACCATATTATCTGAGATTAATCTACCTCCCAGTATCCTTGCACTCTGGCACCTCCCAAGTCACTGCCTTCTTCCATCATATTTGAAAATCGTCCCAACTCCAGAAGCATTAGAACTGGCTCAGCATCCAGAACCTGCCTGAAGGCATATCATCTCCTAAATTACAGGAGAGCTGTCCTGGCAGGATTGCCGTGCTTCTTTGTAGACATCTCCAAGCCATCGCACTGAAGGCAGGCCACATATCTCTGCCGCAGGGAAAGTCTGCCTACTGGGAAGACAGCACAGTTGTCTTTCTCGCCTGCTACATGCAAAAGTTAAGCAACGTTTTGCTGGCAGAAGTAGAATGTGAGTCTAGAACTTGTTCAGCAGTTTGTCTCTGCTTATTCACATGGATTTAGGTGAAACCTGAACTTCTGAATTTTAAATTAATATTTATGGCACAATTTAATACACATTTAGTAATGTAAAGAATCTGATTGAAAGATGTGGTTTGCACATAAGCCCCACCAGAAACTCATTTACTAACAGAATCCAACCCTAAGTAAAATAAACAGCTTTGCTTTCTACTGACATTTTATAACTACCTTAAGGGAAAGGTGGAGAGGGGAATTGGGTTTCCATGTGGATTTAATTCAAGAACTTCCCGAGAAAGTGCTTGAAGGCAATACAGTAGTGAGCCAACTTTCTTCTGTTAAGTCACAAAAAAAATAGCCTGTACCAAATAGAAGGGATCAACCACAGCTGCAAAGAGGAAATTTAGAATTATCATCATACCAGTATCAGAAGGTCCTTTATGTTTATAGCTTCATAAAAGTTCACAGTTAGAGTATTTGCTGCCAACTAATAAAAAAGTAATGAAAAATTTTGCAGATTTTTTGTGTAGACAGCAGTTACCTAATCCCTAAATCCTGATGAATTCATATATTCAAAATATTTAAAAGGCAAAATACACCCAAGATTTTCTTCGTGATCCCTTTAAAGGCATAGGTCTCAACCTCATTAATAGATAAGGAACAACTATATTGTTTGGCTGTACATCATTATGTATTTTAAAGTAAATTCTGATTCTTTTATTGCCCAAATATTCGAAAAACCATAATCAAGCAATGACACTCCAGGGTGAATGTTATTATGTAGCACTGAAGGCCTTGTCCCTTTAATGCCCCTTGATGTGTATTATTAGCCAGGAACCCCTGGCTTCTGTGTCTTTTTATGATTATAAAGGAGGTCTCTTTTACATTTTTTTTTTTAACAAATTCTAACAAGAGGCCTTTTGTATTTACTGTACTAAACACATCCATCCATTTGGGGAAAAATAGTTCCTATTGGAAGAGTGAAAGGAAGCACATGAAAAGCACTTGAAAATATTTTTTCTGCTATTTCTGGTGCTGAGTTTTTCCCCTGGTGTATTTTTAATATGAAAGTGCAGACACCTTCTGTGTGTTTCATAAGTTTCTCCCCATCTCCCTTCCTGTTCACATCACTCTGAGCCCCGCGCCATCACCTGGCCTGGTCTGTCTAGTAGACTTTAGCCTCAAATAGATTGCCCTTAACCTTTACTTTTCATTAGAGTGCAAAGCAGGAGGCAATGGGGGAGGAGGAGAATTAAAATTGGAGGTGTTTCAAGCGTCTGTACTACATTATGCCAGTATATGAAAAAGTCATATAGTTTGAAATGAAAGGTGAAGTATGGTGCTTGTGATCTGGCATTAAAATTCATTGCTGTGTAGAGCTCATAAAAAACCTGTATATAAATGTTGCCATTACTATTTATGAATAATAATTGTATGATAATGCTTCCTCTTTAATTAATTATTTGTGTGGAGGCCTAAGAACATTTAGCTATTATTATTATTTATAAAATCTGTATGTTTATTGAGTGCTATGTGCTATTGACTCACTGTCTTAACATACTTTACATACATTACCTCAATCAATCTTCACAATAACTACTACATACACATTTATATGTATGAATACAAGTTATGGTTGGTAACTTATCCTAAGTCATAGCTAGTGAGTAGTAAAGAGAGATCCCTGCCCAGGGCAATCAGATCAAAAACCCAATATCTTAACTAGTTCACTCCATAAATCATTGCCATCCCCAGACCCATGTTAAATGAGTAAGTACAGAGTAGCTTTTTACAGCTAAAGAAATCAAGACTGAAAGAAAACAATTAACTTATAAATGTCACATAGTTATCCAACAGTGGACCAGGGAATGGAAAGCAGACATTTCTGAATATGGCTCACTGCCTTGACCACAAAACCACATAGTCTGAACTCTTTTGATGATCCTTTCTTTGGGAGTGGTTATTAACATTGGAAAGCTTATGCGACCATGATGGAAGTCTAGATTAGCACCAATTGCATTTTTTATTAACAAAAATATAAGCTTACCCATGAGAGCTACTGCCTGGGAGGTATGAAAGAAATATCCAGACGGAGGATCAAAATAAAACAAACCCAATTTAAAAGCTCTCCTTTAACCATAAATTTGGTGCACTAGAGGTCAAATCAGACCCCCGCGTGCACATGGAGTAGAGCACATCTCTTGCTTAACACAGATGTTTTACTCTCCTCTGACAACCACTTCTTTCTGGTAACAGGATTCTATTATATATAAAATGGAAATGCTGCCAGCTTGGAGTTTTTGCAAATTTTCAGGGATTTTGCACCATCTTTTTCTAGTGAGCATGTAAATCAAGTAGAAATAGCACAAATCTCTCTCTCTCTCTCTCTGTCTCTCTCTCTGTCTCTCTCTCTCTCTCTCTCTCACACACACACACACACACACACACACACACACACACACACACACACACACACTTGCTGGAAAAAAGGCAAAACATTAAAAAGCTCTCCGGAGAACCACTTCTGGTCCCCACCCTGTTGTTAGCATCCTGTCCTGCTGAGATAGATTTCAAGAGGACAAACCACCTAAGTACCCCTCGATTTGCCCATTGTTCTGATTTTGCAGGCGTATCATTTTTCACCCACGCACAGTTGCCAAGCACCGGCCAGAAGCCCTGGTGAAGAACCCACACCGCACCGTCCGCAGCCGCCCTGCCTGTCCCCTCAGTCCCAGCCATTCGATCATCCCGCGTGGAACTGCCTGGAGCTGTTTGTTGAACCGCTTCGTTTTACTCTTTGACTGAGAGAGAGACAAATGTTCCATATTATCTTTAATTTCCATAAAATTGTTTTAATCTTTGCTTTATAATAAATGTATAACGGTGCCCTCGGGGGATCTCTGTTTTGTATTATAGGTGTCTCCATTGGAGTTATGTGCGAGACAGAACTGCTCAGTATTTGCCTTTCACCCAAAGGACTCGAAAGATACTTGGAAACAAAAGATTCCTCTGGGAATCATCCATAAGCATAAAATGGAAAATTTCCTTTCCCCTGATATGCCTCCATCCAACCTCCCCATCCTAGAGACATGATTATTAGCCAAATCGGATCAGGAATATAAAAAGCAAGAACTGAAAGATATTTGCCTTCTTTCTGACTGCACCAGTTTTTGTGTAATATTTACATATATGCTTATATACATATATAATTAAAATATATAATATATAAAAACATACTTATAAAATATAATTAATTAACTAAACTACAAGCCCCCACCAAGGGGTCACTTTTAAACTTTCTAGTTCCAATGGCTCTTTAATATACCAGCTTGAGGAAAAAAGGAGAAGGGGAGGGGGCGAAAATGGGGAAGGTCCCATGAATACATTTTTTGACATTTTGTTTATTATCATTTTATCTAGGCTAGGGGTAAATGGATGGACTTGTCAGCAGAAATCTCTTGGTGAAGTAAATAAAGAATCTTAATAGGCAGGGAGAATAGAACTAACGGCAAATTGCTCACAAAGAGATCTAATTTATTGGTTTCTTTCTCACTGAGATTCTGTTCTGGATTCTGGCTTTGCCAGAAGAAACAGCTGAGTGATGACATGAATCCGTACACAGAGAACGCGCTCTATCTGGTAGGAAAGGGAGAGATGCGAGAAGGCTGCGGCCTCGCCCTAGCTTATTCTGAAAGTTAACCGTCTTATTGCTGCTATGGTATCTCCTGGAAAGTCACCCCTATTTTTCTTTTCTGGTGTCTGTTAATAAGCTCTTGCTACATTCATGAAAGAAAAATATTGAATGTGGCCACACCAGTTATAATATTATGGCTATTTGGGGTTAAGCATAATAAAGATACCAACAAGGGCTCCTCAGTTATTAATATTTTTTCAGGTTAAAAGGCAGCAATAAATCATAAAGAGCATTTCCAAGCAGTAGCCCTTTTATAGAAAATTGCTTGCTATTTAAACAAAATATTTGCTCTTCATCTCAGGAAAATATGTAGATGCTTCTGAACAAGGAGCTATTTTACCTACTCTCTGCCTCCTATAATTAGCTCCATCCTACTTTTTTTAAAAGTTTTTTTAATTTGCTGACATGGATCACAGAAAAATGGGGCTCAAGTTGGCCTTAGCCAAATGAGCAGTTTCTTCATTAGTTTTTCCACAGAGTGTAAGGCTCTGAATTTAAATATTTGTCTTTTTGTATCGTTTCTTCTGAGAGGGCTGGAGACCTCTGTGTAGCTCTCTTCTAGACATACATGAAGCAAAATAAACAGAGAGTTTTGATCCAGCAGACATTGGTAGGAATTTCTTTCTGCCACTTGTCAGTATAGAAGAATGTCCTTCACTTACATACTTAGAAAAATACCTCTCTCATGAACCCTGAGCCCAGAGGTCTGCTCAGGATGGGGCCATTTTTCTCCAAAAGTTGGATTATTTACATCTTTGGGTGGGGGTCACACAGATACTAACCTATCTTTCTTCACTCCTAGATTAGACTTTCTGCTTAACAGGAAGTAATGGATATTTCAGACTCCTGCATAGTTCTCACTTGACCTTCTCCACTTCATTATAGCCTCTTAAAGAAGCCGACAGACTTTACTGACTACGTTTCAATGATCATATGGCTTATGATAGTTTATTGTTTATTCATTTATGCTGAAAAGAAAACATAATCATGAATATCTGTTCAAATGTTTCCTTTGGCTAAAAATAACTGTGTCAACGGCAGATGGGATCAGGTCCATAGGTGAAAACCAAAGTAATCCACCGACATCTAGACAGATTGTAGTGCCAATTTCGTACGCTAAGTTAAACATGTTTTTTTTTTCTGTCTTGAAAATAAGTTCCTAAAAAGAGTTCCTGGAATTCCAAGGAATGATGGTAAATCTACCAACTTAATTTATGAACCAATAAAGTCCTGTCAAGTCTCCTTCTCATATTCTGGAAAACAGGTCTGCAAAAAGGGGAAAAAAAAAAAAAAAAAAAAAAAACCCACCAGCTAGTTACTAAGGAAATATATTCTTGCTTCTTGTATATTCCTCTTAAGCCTTGCTTTGGAGTCAGCTTCTGTGCACTGTGAAATATGGAAATCCCTCCAAACACAGAAAGTATTTGGGGTGATAATGGTCTACATTGTTAGATAGTAAGGCTTCAAGGAAATTAACAATAAATGCATCATTATTATATCCAAACTGCCATCAGATTAAATTCAAAATTCTAAATGAAAAGCTGAGGCATTCAGTTCCTTAGACACATAACATAAAATCAAGGCTGTTACAAGGAGACAGTATTTGAGATGTCCCCCCTCCCTTTTTCTCCTCAGTAAACACCTTGTAAATTTGTCTGAAATTTTCAAATTTTGTATTAATTGAGGCTCCTTGCCTATTCATCTGAGTTTTTGGTGTGAAAATATATCACATTGTAACACACAAAAAGCTGCTCTCACAAGCCACATTTCATAACATGATTACATCAGATGGTCTTAATTTTCTGCATGACATTATCTTTTCAAGCTGACATAAGACTGGGCTGTGATATTTGCATACTCAAGGCAGAACTGTGCAGCTCAACTATGTTTCTGCTTGTATGGGAATCTGGGGCATTTTTCTGTGAGGAATCAAACAAATAAATCTTCCAAAAAAAAATTTCCTCTGCTCTTTGAATGACTTCGATCTTGCTTTTTAATGAAAGAAACACTTTGAGCAATTTTAAATGATGCTGTAATATTCAAATCAGTTGTCACAATATATGTGAGATGTATATATATATATATCCTTTCTCTTGAAGGTCTCTGAAGTCCAGACCAGTTAGTCATGTAATCTTGGCTATTTTAGTTGGCTAGTATCCACACAATTATAAATGTGCAAAAAGAGGTGTTTTTATGGACAGAAAAGTTTAACATTTTAAATCTTGAAATCCAGACAAAATTCGTCACTAACTTTGGAGTTAGAAGATCTAGCCATTGGCTCCTCTACTTGCCAGCTCTGACTGGAATCATCACCTCCCCTCGTGTCAATGTCTCATAACATGTCAGTGTCAATATCTCTGTCACACTGACAGTATGGCTCTTAACACATATATCCACTTTTCATTAAACACATATTTCTTGAGTGTTTACAATGTGCCAGGTGCTGTTTTGGGCACTATACATTTGAAAATATCTATTAATTAATCTAGAATACAGAAGTGAATCTTAAAGAGAAGTCCAGTCTATAACAAATGGGGAAAATGAGAGCAGATTTGTTCAATACCTACTTAAGATATGATGCAGTTAGAGATGATGGGTATGATGGTTAATGTTATGTGTCTACTTGACTGGGCCATGGGATGCCCAGATATCTGGTTAAATATTATTTCCAGGTGTATCTGCAAGATACTGTTTTTGGAAGAGATTAACATTTGTGTTAGTGAACTGAGTAGAGAAGATTGCTCTCCCCAGTATAGGTGGGCATCATCCAATCCACTGAGGGTCTGAATAGAAAAACGCAGAGGAAGATTGAATTTGCTCTCTGCTTGATTTCTTGAGCTGGGGCATCAACATTTTCCTGCACTCAGCTCTCCTGGTTCTCAGGCTTTCTAGACAACAGCTCTCTGGCTCTCAGGCATTTGAACTACACCATCAGCTTTTCTGAGTTTCCAGCTTGCAGATGGCAAACTGTGGGACTTCACCTCCATAATTGTATGAAAAAAAAAACTTACAATAAATCTTATCATAAGTCTCTTTATACATACATGTACATATATACACATACATATACATATATATGGTTCTCTTTCTCTCTCTCTCTATGTATATATGTAGGTGCTGTTTCTCTGGAAAACCGTGACTAACACGGCAGGGAAGAACTGGAACTCAGTTCTTCTCCCAGTTCCTTAGTCTTCCTAACACACTATCCTGTCTCCCATGCCTCTCTTATAAGGTTCATCACCAGATGAGAAGACTGTAAAAATGTTATTATTGGTTGGAGAAAGGGATAGTCACCCCATCCCTTACTTATTGAAGTTCCATCAATGAAAACCAGGGTTTGTTTTTTTGTTTGGTTGGTTGGTTGATTGTTGGCTCTTTGTTTTAATGAAAAGGGAGGCAGTGTACTGGATTGTTTCTGATAAGCATAGATCCTATCAGACTCATGGCATAGTATGTACACAATAATAATCCTAGCTACTGCACATCAAACCTAAAATGCTCTTGTCAAGGTCACCAATGGTCTCCATATTTCCAAGTGCACCAATGCATTTTACTTCATGTCTCAATAACACCTGACATACCTGATCACTGCCTCTTTTGAAACATATTCCTCAAGTGACTGCTGGGATACCATGTGGAGCAGCTTCTCCCTCACTGGCCATGCCTTCTCTGTCTCCTTTTCTGGTTCTCCTTCCTTCCTGACCTCTGATCCTGGAGTGCTACAGGCTCATGGGACAGAGCCCTGGCCTTCGTTCTCTACTCTCCCTCCTCTTGTCCTCTTGGTGCACTTATCCAGACGGCCCAGCAGCCTTGAATATCATCTTCATGCTGACGGCCTCCTGGTGTGTATCTTCAGACTCAACCTCTCCTCTGATATTCAGATCGTAGGTCAAACTGCCTACTCAGTATCAACACTATTTAATACATATCTGTGTCTGTTAAGATTGCATTCTTCAGAGAGAATAGAAAGCCTGATTACCATGGGCTTAAGCAGGCTTATTTATGTCATGAAACAAGTGATCTAGAGGTTGGCAGCCAGGGCCAATACTATGACTCTGTGCTGACCTCAGGACCCACTCTCCCTCCAACTCCAGCTCCACCTATCTTATGGTGCATATTTGGTTTTCGTCATCACAGATGGCTGCTGAAACTCCAGTATCCTTCCTGCATTCCAGGAAGAAGGTGGAAAGGCCAGGAAGTACAGAGCACAAAACCTTTCCTCATGAGGCTATGCCTTGTTTTATTTTATTTTTTCCAGAGAGTTCAGCCGGGCACGCCTACCTGTATCTTACTAGCCAAAACTCTATTATCACATGGTCACTCTTAACTGTGAGGGAGGATGGGAATTGAAGAATTTCATTTTTCAGATTCCACTCCAAAGTAAAGAAGGGAGAAGGGATTGAAAAGGGTGTTGACTGGGCCGGCCCGGTGGCGCACTGTTACAGTGCACCGCTTGGGAGCGCGGCGGCACTCCCGCCGAGGGTTCGGATCCCACATACAGACCGGCCGCTCACTGGCTGAGCGAGGTGCGGGTGCAACACCGAGGGTTGCGATCCCGTTGCCGGTCCCGGTCCGGTACGGGCGCGACACTGAGGGTTGCGATCCGTTGCTGGTCACGAAAAAAGACAAAAAGATAAAATAAGAAAAGGGTGTTGACTGAGACAAAGAACACTGTCTGCCACAGCATTTCATGCTCAAGATATGCCCCACATCTAAGTATGCAGCCTGTGCATACTGTGTACTCCGATTAAAAACTTTGTCATCATTGTTGACTTTTCTCTTCCTCTCATATGACACATCATATTCATCAGCAAGTTCTTTTAGATCTGCCTCCAAAATGTACCCAGGCTCTGACTTTTCCCCCTAGTCCAAGCCTCCAAGACCCTTCTCACTGGTCTCCCTGTTTACTTGCTTGCCCCTTGCAGGTTATTCTCTACTGAAAGGCCAGGTGATCCTTTCAAAACTTCACATCATTTCTTACAACTTTCCTGTGACTTCCACCTCACTCAGAACCAAATTCTAACACCCCACCAACTCCATGACCCCTTTGTTCTTGCCCCAGCTCCTTTGGGAACCTCCTGTGGTGGCTCCAGCACACCCCTGCACTCTCCTGCTGTGGTCCCCTGCCTGAAACACTTTACTCCTGTATGTCTTCAGGTCTTACTCCCTCCCCCACTTCCTTCCCGTCTCTGCTTAAATGTGATGCTTTTATGGAGGCCTTCCCTGAACTTCTTATATAAAGTAGCAACCTTGCCCAACTCCATATCTTTCTATCTCTTCGATTACTTTAATTTTCTTTGTGACCACAAGAAATATGGAATATTGCTTTTTTCATGTGTGGGTCTGCCTATTTTCTGTTCCGTCAGTAGAACATTCCTCTAAGATACTGGAGACTTGGTTTCATTCATTGCCTGCACATAGTAGTCACTCAGTATACAAGTAGAAAATTAATGTTTACAGGGTGCCAAAGCAATGTTAGGTATACTGTATGCATTATCTGATTTAATCCTCAGAGTCCTATAAAGTAGATACCATAGTATCTTCCTTTTACAATTGATAAAACAGAGGCTCAGAGAAGCCTGCGATTTACCCAAGATTTCAGTTAATAAGTGGCAGAACCATGTGTTTGATTCCATCTATGTCTGTCTCCAAAGCTCAAGCTCTTAACCCCACCCTTTTATTGCCTTTTGATAAATAGTTAAAGAATGATTGATATATTTACGGAAAAACAAAAGCTTAACTGGATTTTCCTTGTTCCCCAGGGCTTTTCACGGTTTAATTCCATTTGCGCTGGATGTTCAATTGTAGTCTCTTATTTCTTCAGTTTTCTAACTTTTAGAAGGAAATTTTGCAAGCCTCAGGAATCCTCTAAAAGGAGACTTCTGGAATGAATATCCCCTCTTTCCCTACCCACACCCCCACTAGAGGACTAATCTTATAATAGTTGATATTCTCCCAGCACGTTTTAAACAAGAAAAAGATAAAGTGCACCCTGACCAAATGGACTAGGGTGGAGGAAACAGAGACATATTTGTAGGATTGCCTGTTTTCTTTGGATTTTCACATTGAATTTAGCTGGCTGCCTAGGATTTCTTCTTCAGAAAAACTTGAAGGGAATTTTAAGCAACATTGAAGAATCTATTGAATCTACTTCTCAGGAAACAGGATTGATAAACTATGCAAATCAGTATGCGATCTGGACTTCAGAGAAATTAAGCTAGATTTATTTAACGCATTTTTTATTTTAAATAGAAAGTTTCCATTCTATTGGACTTAGATATATATTTTCCATGACCGGTACATTTTCTGAGAAAATTGGTGAAGAAATTTGGCATGCATAAACTTAAATCTGTCTGCAGCATGGATAGGAAATTAGACAATGCTGCGCGTGTGTGTGCACACATCCACGTGTATGTGCAGCCTGTGTTTTAAGTGGCAGTTATCTGGGTCAGACAAACTAGGCTGTTCCCTGTCACACCTTTAATTCTTTAAGACTTTGTTATCTATTCTGACAAATACAGGCTGTTCCTGATAGAAAACCAGACTAGTGAATGTGGTTGGGTTCACCCAGTTCTGGCATCTTAACAATAACTGAATTAACTTTTAACTCAAGGCATTAAAGAGGTAAGAAACAAAGACTTAAGAGTTGAGAAAGACCATGAAGAAACTATAGATTTACTAAATTTTCAGCTCAAATAGATCAATACATAGAGCAAATCCTATAAAAGAGTAAGGGTGTAGCTCCTGTGTGCCTTTGACCTTATCTAAGCAGGCCCCAGGCTATCAGCTGGGCAGGTACAGACTGTTTTGCTACCTCATCCTCACTGCTCAGCCTCCATCCCCAGTGTTGACTTGCTGAGCTCCTAACTGGTTACCACTGGATTGATTGAGAGGTTACTATGAGCCAGATCGTACTGTAAGTGGTTTACATGAATATTAGCTACATCTAGACCCTGTAAGACAGGGATTATTATTCTCCCCTGGCACAGAGTAGGCACTCACAGAATACTGAGGAACTTAGAGCACAGAAAGATTAGGTAACTTACCCGAGGTCACTCACCTACAAATGTCAGGGCTTCATTAAAACCCAGACAGTCTGGCTCCAAAGCCTGGGTTCATCACCACCGGGCAGTACTGTGCCTGCAAACTGCAGAGAACTCTGCTCATCAGCCAGCAGCTAGTGCCTGTGAGGTCATTAAATGATACGATTTCTGTTTCAGCTATACAGAGTTCATCAACCGCTCTCAATGCTGAAGTGTCATTTAGTGGGAAGTTCTAGACAGGAGTCCACAGGCCTGGATTCAAGCACCAACTCTGCCACAAATAAGTGGCATGACATTGCATGTTATCCTCTCTCGACTTCAGTTTCCTCAACTGTAAAATGAGGAGAATGGACACTAGGTGATCTTAAGGTCCCTTTAAGCTGTAACATTTTATGAGTCTGCTTCCTCTATTATCTGTTCCTATTTCTCTCGCTTTTTAAAAGTTATAGCAATTGACTGTTGTACCAACCTGCGCACTACAAAAGCTATAGATGGTATTTTGCAGAGATATTGAAGTGACTGCCTGTGTCACTGTCCGTGACTGCTTCCAGGGACTCAGTGTCTAGAGTGGCAGACAAACATAAGCAATGATGCCCTAGTGCCATGGGAGGAATAGCGGAGCCTTCCTTACCCAAGGATGATTTGTACAGGGGGGTCCACTTAAAGGGAATCCACTTAAAGTGGAGTTCGTAGGCAATAGTGAAAAAAATTTTCATTACAATTTCATATTGAAAAAGAATTTGAAATATATGAAAATAAGTGTATGGTTGTATCTTATAATAACATAGTTTTGATTTTACTTCCAACTAGCTTTAGTTCTTAAAATGAAGAATGAATCAAATGTTGACTTTTGTGGTGATATTTTTCATATATGAAAATAAGTGTATGGTTGTATCTTATAATAATAACATAGTTTTGATTTTACTTCCGACTAGCTTTAGTTCTTAAAATGAAGAATGAATCAAATGTTGACTTTTGTGGTGATATTTTTCTAAGAAATTTTATGACACCCTGATTGGACAACTATTATTTCAAATTTTACCTACTATGTGATTATAAAAAATAACATTTTTTATATATATTCAGGAGTCTCCAGTTCTCCCAGAGGCCTCTATTTTTTAATCCTTAAATACTAAAATCATTCTCATTTGAGTTCCATTTACTCTTCTTGCCCATTTCCTCTTCTTTGTTAACTGGATTAATTCTACAAGATTCTCATTTGTCATTGGTTTTGCAGACTGTGTTCACAGTTACCCAACGTCATCATCATCAACCTTATTTTTTCAACATTTTCTATTTCACTCCATTCTGCATTTATACTGTGTTTGCATTTTGTGGTACAATGTTTGACAGTGAAATATTGACCAATAGAAGCTTTGGCTTGCCTGGAAGGAAGAGATCCTGGAGCCAGGCTTCATGACTATGTTTGTGTAAGGATTAATTGTAGATGTTCAGTACATTAAAAATATTTTCATGTTATATCAACTTTTGCTTCTCTATGCAACCTCATAACTGCAAGAACTCAAGCATGAATACTTAGCTATCCACGATCTCCAGTACAATACAGGAGTTATGGCAACCGTACTTAATTAGATTACAGACACACACATCTCATTGATCCGCATTACTTGAATACTTAACTATACTCCTACACATATTCACAAGGCTGGGTTCTCATTAATCAATTGCATGATCATTCAGTTTAACAGCTAAATGTTTGTACATCCCCCTTCTTTGGAACTGAAAGAAAGCTTTAAGTCTTAGATGTTCCTTGCTATAGAGAAAACTTCAGGGTTCCTCCTTGTGGTCGTCATTCACTGCCAACCAAAAAATGTCTCAGCCATTTCTCTTTCCTATTTGAACAAAGGGTATTTATTTCAAATACAATTTAGGGTAATGATGAACTTTTCTTTCTTTTAAGGGACAGGTATTCTTTCATCCTCTTAACAGTGATGTCTCAGATGTTTGCCTTCTGCTCATTCTCCACCTTTCTCTTTCCTTGTTCTGTATCAAGGAACTACATTTCCCAGGTTCTCTTGCCAACTAGTTAAAAGGTGGTTTTGGATAATGGGAGGACCTGGAAGGAGCCTGGAGGGTGGAAAGAAGAGACAAGGGGAGAAGTCAGGGTATCTCTCCTCTGATTCCGTTCAGTAGTTATTAGTTTACAGATTGATTTCTTGTCTAGATTATAAGCTGCTTCATGAAGAAATCATAAGTTGAATATATCCTTGATTGGAATATAGCAAACACTCAAAACTTTAGTTACTTAGTGCATGCATGAATTGATCATTTACAGTATTAATAGTCATGTGGATTGATTACTTCATATTAGCAGTTCTCACAGAAGTTAAAAGGAAGATAAAATACACACCATTATGTATATACTTAAGGTAAAAATGAGGAACCTTAAAGGCAATATTTTTAGTGTTTGAACTAAATCGGTTTCAGGTGAAATGGTGTAATAATGAGCATTTCATTTACATAATGAATCTTTTCTACTATATTCAGGATGGTCACAAAAATTATTCTCACATGAGCCTTATAAAAATCTCTGTGGTAAATAAAAATTATTATCACTATTTTAAAATGAGGAAACCAAAGCTCAGAGAGGTTAAGAGCCCTTCCCAAATCACACCTTGTGTGAGTAGAACAGCTGGGACTTGGACCCCGCCTTCTGCCTTCCACCCCCACCCCTTCAGAGCTCTTCTCAAAATGCAAAGCTTCCTGGGTTCCTCGCCTCATGGCTCTGGTGTCCCCGGGCTTGCGGGACACCACTGTCCTCTAGCTCTCAGGCATCTTCTCTACCCTTCCAGGCACCACCCTTTGCTACTGCCTCTACCTGGAGCTGCCCACTAAGAATGTGTATCCCTCAGAGCCCTGCCCTGGCCAGCTTCTCTTCCAACAACACATGCTTCTTCTGTCACTACACACGAACTCTGCAGCCAAACTGCTTGGCTTCAATTCTCGGCTCCCCCACAACTTAGTTTGCTGCCTTGGAGAGTCACATAACTTCTTTGTGCATCAGATTCTTCACCTATAAAATAATGATTGAAAATAGTACCTACCTCATGAGGGGCCATAGAGATTAAACTAGCATAATTCATGTGTAGTGCTTAGGAAAGTGCCTGGCATACTGTAAGAGCTCAAAAAATAGGTATACATACTAAGGAATAAAGTAAAACAAAGTGTATGCCCTTCATGCCCCTCTGTTGTCTCCCCACTGGGCTCCACATCCAGAGGAGTCGAGGAGGTGGAGAATGGAAGAGGTTCATGGGTCAGTGCAAATGTAAATGGAGAAACAGACATCAGGAGACAGGTAAGAAAAGGAAGAGGAAAAAGCTCCAAATGATTTTTCACTGACTCACCAAGAGACAGCCTCTCTCCCTCTGTTTGCTTCTGTACCTAAGATCGCTGCTATTGCTGTATTTATCACCCTTATTTTAATTCGTGTTTAGGGAGGAAAAAGCTCCAAATGATTTTTCACTGACTCACCAAGAGACAGCCTCTCTCCCTCTGTTTTCTTCTGTACCTAAGATCGCTGCTATTGCTGTATTTATCACCCTTATTTTAATTCGTGTTTAGGTGTCTGCCATTCCTCACTAGACTGTGAGACCTTTAAGGCAATTAATGGGTCACCTTCATCCCTCTGTCTTTGGCACCTAGCAAAGTGCCTGATGAGTATTTAATAAATCTCTGTGAACAAGAGAATGAACGACCTGGCGAATGCACACGGACAGCTTTTAGAAACACCTCTCCTAGGTGAAGCAAGCACTGTGCGTATGACCAGGCTTGGATCCCTGCTTGTGATCTGCAGAGTTCTGCAGCAACGGTTGGGAAGACCCTCAACCCATGGTTCTTTCCCTTTCAGAAACTCTCATACACTGTCTACTGCTTTATAGCTTTAGCAAAACGATAGCCCAGGGCCATGACCTTTTGGTCTCCAACTCTTTCAGAAACTTGTGGGGGTTTTTGTTTGGCTTTTTGAAAAAATTCCAATACTTCTGTTGCACACAAGTCTTCTTTCTCTGCTCCGGATGTGTCCTAGTATTTCACAAGCATACTGCCTCTGTGTAGCATAAAAGCCTTTGTAATGGCATCAGCTAAGTGCAGTCATGCCCAGAGGTAGAAGGGTGCACCCAGATGCCCTCAGCGTCCCTTTAGCAATAAAAGTCCCTGATGCGGAGCCCGACAGCAGAATTCTGCATGTGCTACACTTTTTGTCAACCAAAATCTAGTAGTTAAGATCATTTCTAAACTGAGATTGCAGAGAGAAAAGGGTACCCAGCTAATATATTGGTGGATGCCACACAAAGTGACAGGGAACTGAAGAAAAAAGTCATCTATCTTTGTGCCCTAGCAAGATGAAAAACAAGGAAGGAAGGGTAAGGAAGGGGCCCAGTGAAGATATTTCAGTCAATTTCCTCCACAAATAAACAATTCCACTCTTAATAAAAAGAGGTTTCTTTTGATGATAGCCAGCTAAAGTGCACATTCTCTACAGTAAAGTAGCTTTTAAAGCAAGTTTAAGGGGTTAGAAGGGTCTAGAAGAAGAGTTTATAACTAGCTGTCTCCTACTTTATGCTCTGCTAGCATTACCATCCTCCAGATCCTTCCCTCTCCCCAACCCAAGGAAAGAGCAAATTTTCACTGGTCCAGGTTATTGCTGAGTGATGACTTTTTTGGCATCCGGACCAGAGTCAGCTCAGTCTACCAGTTCAATTTCAGGTTCACAGATCCCGGGGTGATGTTTTGGCTACTGACTTAAATGTGTTAATTTTTTAACACTCACCAGGTCGCCTTTTGAAGTTAACACCCTTTTAAGGAAAGTAAGGAAAATTCACACCTCTTCAAAGGCAACTGTTTTCAGAAGACTTACAAGAGTGTAGTGTATGTTGATCCAGGTTGAAACTCGTCGCTTGGAAAAAGCATAAAAAGTTTGCTCTGGAAATTTTTGGTTTTGAAAATCACACACAAATATATAAAAAATTTGTTAATAAATATTTATTAAAGACACAGCACAAGATGTCCCAGTGCTGGAATCTGTAGGGATACAAAAGTTATTTCTCTCCTCAAGGAACCAGAAGTCTCAGGAGAGTCCTTGTTCCTTTACATGTGCATCCTGTCTCCTCCACTACATTCCTACCAGCAGATTCCTCTTAAACTCTGTTGTTTTATTTATTTATTTTCCTTTTTGTCTTTTTTCGTGACCGGTAACAGAATCACAACCCTGAGT
>NW_007728948.1:41355-45611 GCF_000696425.1 Galeopterus variegatus
AGTCCTTGTTCCTTTACATGTGCATCCTGTCTCCTCCACTACATTCCTACCAGCAGATTCCTCTTAAACTCTGTTTTATTTATTTATTTATTTATTTATTTTCCTTTTTGTCTTTTTTCGTGACCGGTAACAGGATCACAACCCTGAGTGTCGCGCCCGCACCGCGCTCAACCAGTGAGTGGACCGGTCTCTATATGGGATCCGAACCCTCGGCGGGAGCGCCACCACACTCCCAAGCGCCACACTCTACTGATTGCGCCACCAAGCCAGCCCTATTTATTTATTTTTATGTATTTATTTCTAGCCCTAGCTCTGAACCTTGTGTAAAGAGCTATTACCATTATTTAGTAATATTTGTTTCTTGTCACTCCAAAGTCTTGAGAAACTTAGGAAATTTGTTCACCTTTGCCATCTTTCTTGTTCTAAACAACCCATCGAAAGATATCATCCAGGCCAACAAGCGTATGAAAAGACACTCAACATCACTAATTATTAAGGAAATGCAAATCAAAACCACAGTGAGATACCATTTGCACATCGGTTAGGATGGCTACTATCAAAAAACAAACAAACAAAAAACAATGCCAGAAAGTAAAAACAAAACAAAACAGAAAATAGCCCAAGTGTTGGTGAGGATGTGGAGAAATCTTTCGTTGAATTGTAAAACGGTGCAGCTTCTATGAAAAACAGCATGACAGTTCCTCAATAAATTAAAAATAAAATTGCCATATTATTCAGCAATTCCACTTCTGGGTATACACCCAAAAGAATTAAAGGCAAGGTTTCAAAGAGATATCTGTACACCTGTGTTCATAGCAGCATTATTCACAACAGCCAAAAGCTGGAAGCAACCCAAGTATCCATTGACAGATGACTGGATAAACAAAACGTGGGATATGCATACAATGGAATATTATTTGGCATTAAAGGGGAAAGAAATTCTGGTACATGCTAGAGCATGGATAAAACTTAAGGGCATTATGCTAAGTGAAATAAGCCTGTAGTGAAAAGCCAAATATCATATGATTCCACTTACATAAAGTATCTAGAGGATTCAAATTCATAGAGACAGAAAGCAGAATAGTAGTTGCTAGTGGTGGGAGAGAGGAGGAAAGGGGGAGTTGTTTCATTGGTATAAAGTTTCAGTTTTACAAGATGAAAAGGATTCTGAGGACTGCTGCACGACAATGTGAATGTACTTAATGCCACTGAACCATACACTTCAAAGTGGTTAAGATGGCAAATTTTGTTAAGTGTATTTTATCACAATTAAAAAAAGATATCATCCAACATAATGAATGAAGCAGTTATGTAGTTGAAATGCAGAAGGGTGTCCTAATTCCCTCTGGATTCTTAAATATGAATGATGTAGGTCGCAAAGAAAATATCACTCTGGTTTTTATGAGCTGCAATATTGGAATTGTATCAATTTCAGAGTCCATTAACTTTTGATAACTAGGATGGTTACTGACATACAGTACATTCTCTGTGTGTATATGTGTGCAGGTGTGTGAGCCCCACCCTACCATGTGTACCTTAAGTATGATGATGCTTAGAGGAAGCCAAGGCACACGTGCAATACTAAAGAGGTAACAACGTTTGTTCTTTTAGAGCAAAGAGCTGGGAATTCATGTGATTTAAATGCAGCATGACAAATACATAGTAGTAAAATGTTCTTTTTATCAGTAACACTTATCTCTAAAATGAGGCCTTGGAAAATGCAGCATTGTGTTTCCTATTTCCTTCATTGTGCATTTCTCAGTTTATTCTCAATTAATCGTGTCACTGCAGTTTTGTAACCTTGACATAGAAATTACGATTGTCATTAATAAAGCTGGGAATTTGGATAGTATATGCTATAAGGAAAGAACTTTTTTTCCCTTTCCTTTCCTTTTTTTTAAGGAAAAAAAAAAATCCCTAAACACTGTGATGAAGTGTTTTATGTCTGTACTGTCTGCAGTAGGAAGATGTGAAATTAAGGAGAGCTATAAAATATAACTCTAGCCCTGCATATGATTATCCATATTAAGTTGAAATAAATTTACTTTATACTGCTCACTGTGAGTTTTTCACTTGCAAAACAAGATTTTTCCCTTAATCTTCAGTTTTCAAAAATCTAAACGCCTGGGAAGATTTGGGAACTCAAGGCCAGTTTTTGTTGCTTTTCTTCTTTCAGAGCGTTAAATTAAGCTATATTAAAGGTAATTAATCCAAAATAACCTAACTGGGTAGGCTTTTCTATTCATTATCCGTCAGCTGAAGAAGAAAAACAGAAATTCAAAATATCTGAATATTTTGGATAAAATCCTTTTTGATTGAAAAGTTGAAAACAACAGGTTTTCATGAAAGACTGTGGTTTGGTTCTTGAATGGAAAATGTGTGTGTATGTGTGTATGGTGTGTGTGTGTGTGTATGTGTGTATGGGGTGTGTGTGTGTGTGTTTATATAAATGTAAGTAATCTCTCTCAGCTACAGAAGCCAAGATAAGACACTGATACCTTACACTCCACAAGTTGCAAGTGTTTTTCAGGAACCACTATTAACCATCTCAGTACCTTTTTTATTTTTTCAAACCTGAGCCCAACCAATTCCCAAGTAGTCACCATCCCATTTGGCCTTGCCTTGCCCATTATTATCTTCTTAGTTTAAGAATTTTAAATATTTCTCTGCTCAGATTAGTGCACTCATATTTCTGACTCTAGGATTTTTCCGACCAGTATATACTTTTTATTGGTCCAAAATTAATCTTCATTCAATCATCTGGTTTTCACCAGGCCATTCTCTTGGCTTATAAACTTCCAGTGGCATACATACCTCACTACATTTATTCCAGCTCCTTCGTTTATGTTTGAATTCCTCCACAATCTGGACCTAGGTAGTCTTTCCAGGCTTATCTCACACTATCCCCCATAAATCCTCAATTATAGCCACACTTGGCTTTTGCAATTCTCAGAATATTGTCTACTGTACTTCTGCTATTTTCTCCATCTAAACCCGAGTACCAATTCTTTGCCTGTTGAAATCTGTCCTTTCTTCAGAACCCAAAGCCAAATGTCATTTCTTCCTCGAAGACTTCCTTTATCATGTTGAATGAAAGTGATGTCTCTTTCCTATGAATTCCTGAATCAGACTTCTCCTTCTGCGTGTAACTGATTCTTAAGATGTTTTGTACCTTAGCTTGCATATAACCCCTTAGCTCCCACAGTTTTTCCAGGAGCCACACTTCATCCAATTTGACATTCACATTGAATCTAGTGCTTTGTGTTTTACATAGTGAATATTTATCAATGGAATATATTTGTCTTACTCAATTTGCATAGTTTATTGAATAGATTTGTTGTTAACTTAATTAATCAAATTCTCAGTACAAAAGAAACATCACACAACAAATTCAGGAAGCATTTACTGGAATACCTGCTGTATTCCAGGCAACATGCTAGGTGCTGGGAGATGAAGAGGCTCTGACAAAAAAAACCCACACTACCAGAAGAACAAGTCAGGAAAAAAACTGCGCCTAGGGAATGGCTGTCAGTATGCAACCTTCACTGTAGCTGAAGACCCTGGTCAATAAAGAGGAGAAATGTAGCTTTCGTGACTCTCTTTTGAATGTGACAATGTTCCATTAGATACAGAACACAATCTTCCTTATAGTTTCTTATTTTCCTGATCACTTTTCTTCTCCCCAGTGAAGTCTGACATCAATCAAATTCCTTTCTTTCTATTGATCTGCTCTTTCTCTATATTAGCTTCAGAATTTACTTTTTGTCTTCTGTGCTCTTAATCTTTACTATCAAAAGTTTGGTTACAAGTTTCTTTTAATTTGTACATTTCTTGTTTGGCAATGTATGAGTCTTTTTAGCCAGAGATGTTTCATCTCTATTTCTAGTAAATTCACAGGTATTTCGTCAAATATTTTTTCTCTCACTTTTACCTCTCCTTCTGGGTCTTCTTTATTGATATCTTGATATGAGTGTACTCAAAAAGTCTGGGGAAAAATAGAATTAAAAGATAATATGAAGGGCCGGCCCAGTGGCGCACTGCTACAGTGCGCCGCTTGGGAAGCGTGGCAGCGCTCCCGCCGAGGGTTCGGATCCCACATACAGACCGGTTCCCGCTCACTGGCTGAGTGAGGTGTGGGAGCAGCACCGAGGGTTGCAATCCCGTTGCCGGTCCCGGTCCGGTACGGGGGTGACACTGAGGGTTGCGATCCGTTGCCGGACACGGAAAAAGACAAAAAAAAAAAAAAAAAAAAAAAA
>NW_007728948.1:46006-63250 GCF_000696425.1 Galeopterus variegatus
CGGACACGGAAAAAAAAAAAAAAAAAAAAAAAAAAAAAAAAGATAATATGAATCTTTTCATGAACTTTTTGAAGTACCCACATGTTTCTTCTTCTTCTGTCCTCCATATCTTCTAACTTTTCTTTTACATATTATGTTTTTTATGCCTTCCACTTGTCTTCTCAGAGAAACTCTTGACCTGATCCTTCAGTTCACTAATTTATGTTTGAGATATACTTATCAGCTGTTTTACATATTTATGAAGTTCTTCCTTTGTCTGCCATGTTTTCCCCAGATATTGGATTGGGTCCTCTTTATACCTTGCAATTGTTTCATGTTAATATCCCAACTTACCTATCTAAGAATGTTTATTATACTTCTTTTAAGGTTTTATTCTTTTTGGTCCATTAATTTTGCTTCATATGCAGAAAATATAGGGTCAATTTTTTAGCTTCCACAGTGCTTATGCACCTCAAATCATTCATTATTTCTCCTTCTGAGCTTATCTTACCCTGGGGATATCAACTACCTTGACCAGTAATTTGTTCCTTGAAGATGGGGCAAAAGACCAGACTCTTGCTTATGCCCTTCCATGTAAATTTAGGAAGTAGGAGCAGGGTGTCAACAAATCAGGGTGAAAATCCTCTGATCTTATCCCCTGGGCTCGATCAATTCCTGTTCTATACAAACACATCTCACCACGTTATGATGACCCTCCGGGAACTTTCTTATAGCCTTGATCCTGTACCCTGCTCTTTATCCAAGAGCTTTATCTCTTGTTTATAATCACCTAGTTCTTGGACTATGGAGCAGGGAAGTAAAGAGGGAATGCTCAAGAACCAGCAGGTCTGCCTACACCTGTGGGCTTCCATCCTCCAACCCAGCCAGACCTCTGTTCCACCCTGGTGTCATCCAACTGGCCCTGGCTGGAATGGTGCTGCTTTATGTTTTTCTGCCTCATGATGATTAGGAGGTGGTAAATAAGCACATCTAGAAACCTTAGCCCCAGTTTATTACTTTTCTACTCTACAAACTTTCATCCATTCTGGGCTGCTCACCTTTGCCTTCCCCACACTCTGACCCCATGACCCAAGCAACTTCTGCCTCCCCAGGGGCTTCACACTGTTTCCTTCTCAGATCCATCAACTTCTATCTTCCTTCTGTGGGATCTCTAGAGTTGATTTCAAGGGTGTATTAGTCAGGATTATCCAGAGAAGCAAACCAAACAGGAAATATAATACATATGGAGATTATTATGTGGAATTGGCTTATGTGATTATGGAGGTTGAGAACTCCCACAATGTTCTGCTGCAAACTGGAAACCAGGAAAGTTGGTGGGGTAATTTAATCCAAGTCTGAATGCCTGAGAACCAGGGGGATTATGATGTGTAAATACCAGTCTGAGGGCAGGAGAACATGAGATGACATGTCCTGGCTCAAGCAGTGAGGCAGGATAAAAAGGGATGAATTTCACTTCCCTCCACCTATTGTTCTATTTAGGCTATCAATAGATTGCGTGGTGCCCAACCACATTGGGGAGGGCAACCTACTTTACTGAGTCTACCAGTTCAAGTGCTAACCTCATCCAGAAATACCTTTACAGACATGACCAGAAACAATTTTAATCTGAGCAACCCATGGCCCACTCAAGTTGACACATAAAATTAATCATCAGAATGCATATCAAGCCAAAAGGTGTGTTAACTAGTCTCTCTTGGAGATTTTTATATAATAGCCCAGTTAAAAAATCTTACCCATTTTTTATGTTCATTTGTTAAATGAGCTATATTAGGAAGGAGGGTTTCTTTGCTTCTGACATGATAGTCAAGGTTTATTCTTGGCTGATGTGTTCTTGGATGGCAATATGAAGAGCAGATTTGATTTAAAACGGATATGCCTGGAGCTCAGGCTTCTAAACAGTGCCTGAGTCAGTAAGTATATCAGTCGGGATCCACAGTCAGAGAAAAGAACCTCTAGGATATATGTGCGTGCGTGTGTGTGTGTGTGTGTGTGTGTGTGTGTAGATAAATAGATATAAATATAAGTACACATCCTGGAGATATATATACACACAGAGACATATATATTTGATACATATATGTATTGGAGCAAGCTAAACAGTCTCTGTAGTGCTGTTCCCTTTACACTGTTTGCTAGAGCTTGAAGTCCTCGGAGCAGGGTGTTGAGAAGGAAAGATAGATGCTCAGGGCAGGAAAGCAAGAACAAGCTAGAACCCATCAACACAAGCTGGAGCCCACAAGGGCAGACTGGAACCTATGTCATCTCTCTCTGTCTCTAACTTTGATGATAGTCACATTTTGTAGGAGTTAGTTCCCCTCATCACTGAGCTTAACAACTTTTCCAGAAGTTAAAGAAGCTAAAGGAGAATCGGGAAGATGGAGCAGTTACAGGGCAAGCTTCTATTCCAACCAGTGAAGTGAGTGAACACATAAGTGCATGAGCTGCGAAAGTGCCTGGAGACCTGCCAGTACCTTTTGAGAATATGAAGCAATACAACTGCTGCTTCAGTCCCACCTTCCAATTGTCATGCAAACAGATGTCTCTTGTGGCCCACATACCCCTGTAACAAACAGGGAAAGAATACTGGGTAATGTAGGTCAGCCTAGCCAAAACTCTATAGTGTCTCATTATCTTATCATATTCCATCTATGAGTCCCATGAAACTAAGAATTGAAATCAGGATCTCGAAGATCTATCTGCACTCCCACGTTTGTTGTGGCGCTATGTAAAATAGTCAAGATGTGGAAACAATCTAAATGTCCATCGATGGATGAATGGATAGAGAAAATGTGTGTGTGTGTGTGTGTGCGTGTGTGTGTGCATAGTCAAGATGTGGAAACAATCTAAATGTCCATCGATGGATGAATGGATAGAGAAAATGTGGTGTGTGTGTGTGTGCGTGCGTGTGTGTGTGTGTGTGTGTGTGTGTGTGTGTAATATTATTCAGCCTTAAGAAAGAAGAAAATCCTGCCATTTGCAACCACATGGATGAAACTTGAAGACTTGAAGACATTATGCTAAGTGAAATAAGCCAGACACAGAAAGACAAATACTACATGATTCCACTTATACGAAGTACCAAAAATAGGCAAAGCCACAGAAGCAAAGAATACAGTGGTGGTTGCCAGGGGTGGAGGAAGGGGGGAAAGAGGGCATTGCCATTCAGCAAGCATAAAGCTTCAGTTATGCAAGATGAATCAGTTCTAGAGATCTGCTGTGCAGCATAGTGCCTATAGTTAACAGTACAGTGTTGTACACTTAAAAATCCATTAAGAGAATAGATCTCATGTTAAGTGTTCTTACCACAATAAAACAAAAATAGATTAATTAATTAAATGTTAAAGTGTCTTTTCCATGCCAAGGAAAATGGCTAAACTATTATAAGAATAAATACATCCTCCAATCTTTCCTCAAAATTTCTACCTTACATTGACTTCTCCTCAAGACTTCAAAAATCACTTTCACCCAGTTGATAAAAGCACATATATAGTGTTTCAACCAGGGTAGTGGCAGAGAACAGATGGCATCCTCAAATTAGGAAGATTTGAAGACAATTTGCAAAAGGACTATTTCAAAGGCAGTAGGCAGGGTGTAAAGAGGCCACAGGGATAGTGCAGTGTTCTTGGGCTGATAACAATTGTGCTCACCACGCCTTCACCCAGACAGATGGGACAGCTCAGTTACCAGGACCCTGAAGAGAAGAGTCACATATAGAGGGCCACCCTGAGAAAACCGGGGACCTTCCACAGAGTGACACAGCCAGTCCAGGTTATCCCTGCAAACTGATGATGAGAGGATGAATATGCTGACCTCTTTCTCTTCCTTCCCTCTGATCTACCACGGGCTCCCCATTGACCAAACACGACAAAAGCCAGAGGGCAAGTGACCCTATTGTCACTCTCCCAGAATAGAGAGTGGGGTGGAAAAGGATGGAAAATAGGTGAGTCGGAGCAAATGGACAAGATTCAGCAAAATAAAAATAATAATAATCCGCACAGAAATTAGAAAGATCTAAAAATTACCTGGGCTAATTCTGTTATTTTAGAGGTGAAAAAGGCAATGTGTTGAGTAGTTGTGATTTGTCAGAATAAAAGATCCATTAAGGACAGGAATATCTTGCTCATTTCATATCCCTAATACCTAGCACAATGTCTGGCTCATAGTAGGTGCTCAATAAATGTTAATTTAACTGATTTGATTGAATCCAATTGGATTATATAAGACAGAGGTACAATTTAAACACTAGTGTCCTGACCGCCAATTGTATACCATCACCTCCAGATATCATTTTAATTTTCAAATATCAGACATGCTAGAAATTGAACAATATAACTTCCTTTTTTTTAAACTCCCACTCTTAATATAAGTGATAAAAGTCAGAAAGCAGGAAAGAAGGAAATTAAAGGGCCTGCATGATTTACCAAATGTGTAATTAGCCTCCAATTAGATCCAAATAGGCTGAAGCACTCTATCCTGTTGAATCTTTTAGTATTGAGCATATTGAGTGCTTTATCATGCTTTCACAGTTGCACAATAGCCAGCCAAGTGCTGAAGCCTTCTTATATTTGGAAAATGAATCCATATTTCTAATACCCGTTTTTCTTTTAACCTATTTGTAAATGATTTATTGTAGTAGCAAAATCAGATCTTGATAAGATAAAGCTTTTTAGAGGTCATTAAAGAGTTTAGGGGAAGTTCCTACAAAGAGTCTAGTCTTACATTGTCTGGGTGATAAGGCAACTTAACAATTTATGTCAAAGTTTGCAAAATGTGTTTGTCTGATAAACAGTTTGTTCTGCAGGCATCAATCATACTTGCTCTCTCCGTGGTGTGTTGTATTTTTCATGAAGTGAACTTTAGTGACTTTGCCCATCTACAGGTTTTCGAGATTGCAGCATGCTAAAGAGAGTTTCCCGTCTCCCCCCTGCACTGCTGCATTTCAAACCTCCTAATGCAGCCACCATAATGCAGGTGGCCAATGTAGGCAACTTTAGCAAGATTGGTGAGAGAGGAAAGTCCGCAGAAGCTGGTGTGATTAGAAAGGGAAGATTCAAAATACTAGGACAAAAGAGATAAAGTATGCATGTGAATGCACACATACATGCACAACATTTCTACGTGGTATAAAGATCAAATGAATATGATAACATTTTATAGAACTGTGAATGTTCACAAATGTGAGTGTTCTTGATATGAGGTAGAGAGCTCATTCCCAGTTTTAGCTCGGGTCCTCGCTCTATGTCCTCATTTATAAAATCAAGGTAATAATACCTGTACCATTCACCTCATAAGATCCTTCTGAGATCAGACACAGAAAAGCAGATGAGCCACTTTTAAAACTAAATGATTATGCAAATATAAGACAACACAACAAATATTGGCTTGAGAGAGAGGATATATTTATTATTCTTTTATAATTTAAAAAATAAAATAAAGTAAGATGCCGAAGACCGCAGGACAACTTTGTTAATGTACATTTGACTTTCTCCAGTCTTACCATTTTAGAAGCATTTGCAACTGCTTATAAATCACTTCTCAAAATTGCCCTGAGCTGAAATGATATTTCTAAGCGTATGTTAAAAGCCTATAAGTGCTTCTGTTCTTGAACAAAGTGAAATCAGGTTACGTTAATAGAAGTATTAATTAATTTGCTCTAATTTTATTCAGCAGAATTAGCATTATTGAAAAGTCTTTACCATCCTTGAGTACCCTAAAGTGCGTGAGGCTTTAGAGATGGGGACTCCAGCTGTAGTACCTAGCAGCGAGTAGAAGAGTGCGAAAGATTACTGTCTAATTTGGAAACCTGAGATGTTACTGGGAAGTGCTGTGGGGTGTGTTATAATGAAAATACCAATCCACATTAGACATGGTTGCCATAAGCAAAAATCTTAATATCTTGGCCAAACCTACTTAAGGTTCATGTAATAAACCCGCATTCCTAATTTTATTAGTGATGTGCCAAGTTAAGCACTTTGCTGGCCTTTGGACAGATTTATAGCTTGACTATGCTGAATTAGTGGTGACTGACAAGAGGACATTGTTTTATAGGATGCTATTTAGATAAAAACCTGCAGGGTGTTTCTGTAATGTTGTCACTTCAAGTCCAAACAGGAAAAAAGAAATGTGTATTAAGGAGGACTCTTCATTAGCTTTTATGAGTTTAATCTAGTGCAGTCAAATGCTTCCATATAAGGCAAGACATTTTAATGTACAAAGACAAACTTATCTCTGTTTCAGGTTTTAGAAAAAAGCAATCTCTTCAGGTTAGTACTGCATCAAAAGAGAAAGTTCAATAAGTTAATATTTGTTAGGCACTTAGAACAGTGTGTGGCACAAAGTAAGCACTCTTCGTGTTTGTTAAATAAGTCAAATAAATAAAACTGAAATCCACTTTTTTCATTCCACAGTCTATATCTATGTGTTTACAAAAAAAAAAAAAAATCATATTAGCCAATTCTCTCCTCCTTACCAGTATTTTCTTGCTAGTGGAGTTTTTCAAATTGTTGGTAATTATTTCTCCTTCTGGTTTTTAAAATTCAGATACTTCTTATGACAAAGAGGAAGACCAGAACCTTCTTATTTATTCATGGACATCAGAACTAACATTCCTGCTGGGTTTTCTCACTAAAAGCCATCTGCCCGTGAGTTATGGGAGATGGTTTCAGCTTCAGAAGGTTTTGGTGAGCACATGAAAATTTGGACCTCACTGTACCTCACCATTAACATCTGAACGATTTTGTGAACACAGACCCTGGCAGCTCTCTTTTGATTCGATTACTGGGGGAACAAATCTTCTTTAGAAACTAAAGCCAAGGCCTATAAATGTGTTTTCCCCATGACCTAAACAGGTCATTGGCCTGAATGTCAAATTCATTAATCCAATCTTGACCCCTCTCTCTTCTGATTAAAAAATAAAACAAAATAAAGACTCCCTGAACTCCCAGCTCCCTTCTGGGACCACAGATAACGATAACTATAACCAAAGCTGACTTTCTATAGTCTCACCACAAGCCTTTACTGTGTAACTCAACTCCAAATGAAAGATTTCAAAGGGTATCTTAGAATCTGTGTTAAACTCTTTAAAAGCAAGCCAAACAAAAGGAACCAGCCAATAATTGTCATATTGTTCTCACATTTAGCAGAAGTAGGCTCCTTTGCCAACACAGCATTAGCAGATGTACATAACAAGCAGATTTGAACACGCTGAGAGGTAAATGCTGAAAAGTATCTTTGGTTTCACTTGAGCGTTCCCACATTCGAGGTCAAGGTGGCCTTCTAGCAGGAGTGCTGTAACATCTTTCACCAGCACTTTCATGTCTTATCTGAGGGGTCAAAATATCCAAAAAGAACTCATTTTTTCTCCCTGCTCCTTTTCAGTCATACATTATAATCCTAATTTACCCGAGCATAAACCTAGAGGTGAAATGACTTGTGCAAGGTCGTTAGAGAATGAGCAGCCCTGGCGATGCCAACCTCTGCCTTCTATGGAGCTCATTTCCACAAAACAGGGCCCTCCCCCCATTTTTTTTTTTTTTTATCTACAAAGTTGGGATTTTTTTTAATAAGAAGATTGTAGTTTTCTCCTTAAACAAGTTATGTGTTTGGAGGTTGAGGTTGTAATTTTTTTTAGTTATGCTTGTAAAGAGAATTTATCATTTTGTTGTCTTGCGGTATAATAATAAAAGAGCTGCATTAACTAAGTGATTTTGCTGTTGATTGTGCTATGAGAAAGCAGGGCCGATCATGTTGTGCTCTTTTCTGTAAAGATGCTCATAAATGCAATTTCTAAAACAGAATCTAATGAGGTACTTAATGGTCACAAAACTGGCACATTTGATAATTAATGTTCCTTGCTGATTTTTTTTTGCTGATACAGCATAGTGATAAACAGTGGTATAAGTTAACTAAACATGTTTTTGAGTCACTAGTTAAAATAAGTGCACAAAAAGAACTTTAGTAACTTTATTTACTATAGAGTGAATGATCACTTGATGGCATCTTTCTGGAATCAGTAAGAAAACTATACACAGACAAAAAGTGTCTCTGAGAAGCAGAAACCCCTTCCTCACATGGATGGGTACGAAAGGGTATCTGACTGATCTGCTTACACTATGTCCCACTAATAAAAACTAAAGTACTTCATTTCCAAGATTCTCAGCTATCAAAAAATAAATGCAATTTACTGAGCATTTACTATGTGCTAGACACTTATAGATTTCCTCATTACACCTCATAAAAACTATATACAAATTCTATTTTACAAATAATTGTCCCATTTTAAAGATTAGGTACTGAGGCTTAGCAAAATTAAGATCACATAGCTTAGTAGTAAGAGAAGCCATTGATAAGGAAGCAGTGGCATATAATGAAAAGGCCATAGCTTTATTGACATAAAACCTGAGTTTGGACACAAAATCTGCTATTTATTTTGCAGCTATGTGAGACACTTGGCCTCCTTCAGCCTTAGTTTTCTCACTTATAAAAGGAGGATACTACTAACCTTATGAGTATAACGATTAGAAATCATATCTGTAATGCAGCTTGGAATAATACTTGAAGACATTAGATGATCATAAAACAGTAGGTCCTTCCCCCAGAATACACACACACACACACACACACACACGCAAACACACGCCATGAATTCAGCAAAGAATTCAGCACAAGTGGAATTGAAAGGTAGGTACCCCTGCCTCCAAAGCCCAGGACCTTTCAAATATACCATCCTATCTTTTATATAAACGTGAGTTAAAGGTAATTCTTTGTCTCATAGCACACAAAGCAGGTTTAAATTATAGTTGATAAATATCTGAATCTTTAAATGTGACACATGATTTTATGAGCATCTTTAATAAAAGTACATTAAAGGACTAGTCAACCTCATGACTATAAACCTGACTTTGTGTGACCTTTTACCATTTGTAATATTGCATGAAATTCTGTTGTGCAAAATGCGTGCAGAAATTTATTTCTCTTTATCCCCAGTTACTAATCACAGATCTGATTTGCGGTGTGTGGGTATGTATGCAATTCTTGACATTATATTGAGTGGTTGACTTGAGACAACTTTTTAATGGAGAGCACTCTAGATTAAAATAAAACTGTAAAAATGGTTGCAAAGAAAATATGACCTAAAATTGCTCTTTCAAAAGAAAAAATGATTAGGTGCTCTAGCTTAAAAACTACCACTTCTAGTTTTGTCTTAAATTGTATCAATGTTTTATAGTAGATGGATTGTGTTTATTTTTTATTGTTGTTGTTTGTAAATTCCCATTGACTTCAAAAGAGGCATGACTACTAAGAATAGTGTGCATTTCACAGCTGAGATTTCAGGGATTCGAAGGACTCAGAAAAGCTGAGAGATAATTGAAGACTCACTGGGGAGGCATCGAAGGGATCAGAACAGCAAAGGGAGGCTCAAGGAGGATTGTAGGGGCTCCAGAGGAGCTGTGAGTGGATCAGTGTAACAAGCAGAGGTTAAAGGAGCTCCTAAAGCCAGAAGAACAATGAGAGGGAATTAGAATGTCATAGGCGACAAACAAGAAAGAAGATCCAAGCGCGGGCTAACTATCACCAGAATGCTACACTCATCCTGGGCAACCTCACCTGTCCCCTTGGACCAATCCAGCCTTCATGCTAAAAACTCATCTTTAGTGTCAGACCATAAGTTCCTCTGCCTACCGAACATCTCCACTGGGTTGATCAATAGACACTTCACACTCAGCATACCCCAGTTTGAATTCATCCTCTCTTGTCTCCTGCCCATAACTTCAGTGTCAAAATATCTCAGAGAAACTATTTGACTCATACCTTCCATTTAGAATCTTCTGGTTCTGCGAATCTTCTGGTTCTGGTATTCTTGAACCTGGGATCACTCCCTGCTTAGCTACTTAACTGACACTTTGGTTGCAGTGTCTGCCTGGTCTTCAGTTTCACCTCTGCTCTATGCTCTGTATTCTTACCAAGCCCACATTTCTAGAGAAATCCAGTATCTGTCTTTCTACTTGTCTAAGAAAGGAATGTATTCCTTTATTCAATCTAGAAATTGGGTGTTGTTCCAGATTCCTCCCTTATTCTTACCTTCTCTATCCAATAAACCACCAGGTCTTGCCAATTTCACCTCCAAAATATTTCCCCTATTCCTTTATGTCACTCATCTTTTTCCTCACTGCCATTTTCTGTAAATTCATTTTTTCTCTAACTCTTACCTGGAACATCACAATAGTCTCCTACCTGGTTTCCCTGTCTGCACTCTCAATCCCCAATTCCCACTCTGCCTAAATCGTGGTTCTAAAAATATAAATACGAGTATATCAAACTAATTAATCTAATTAAAAATCTTTCAATGTCTCCCCATTGCCTTCAAGACAAACACAGCATATGAATTCCTTCTTAGTCTGCTCCCTTCCTCACTCCTGCATTATCATTTTCTGCCATTCCGCATCTGCTGAATCACCCTCCAGCCACACTGAACTACTTGCAGCCTAATGACATGTCATGCTTCCACACCTTTGCTATTTCATCAAGTTAGAATGTCTTCTCTCAGTCCCTTCCCCTCCCACTGTTAACCTGATGAATAACTCATTCTTAAAGATTTAGCTCAAATGTCACCCAGTCACATAGGTTTTCCAAGGGACTCTTCCATAGTCATGGCCAGACATACCCAAATTTCCACAGAAGGGAAGGGGCCAGGAATTGCCCAGGCTTGCAAGCAGATCCATACCACTGAATGTGAGCAATTTGGGGATGGGGGCAGGGGGGTCATAGCCAGCTGAAGATGTTGGGGGAAGTCTACTCCAGCATGTTAAGCATAGAACATTTGGGACAGGCCAATATGCTGCAGATGATAGTTCGGATCTGAGGAGAATCAAAGGAAACTCGTGGGTTTCCTAATGAGGAGGTGATGGAGCTTAACAGAGGAAATTCCATAGCAGTCAATTAACTTGAGTAGACAGATGGTTGGTTGACGTGTGGGAATTTTCTCAGAGAAAACAGAACTACAGTTCCTGTGCTTAGCTTAATAAAATCGATGACTTAATAAAATGGGTCTCAGGCTCAGGAAACAAGACAAATAACCAGTAAACAGGACAAGGGTAAAAGAGAAAAACAGACTAAAAATAGGCAAAAAGCCAGTTGTAAGAAATGGAGACATTAAAGAGTTTATTCAGAGAAGGTGACTGGATACTGAGCCCCAGAGGGACTGAGTGGGGCTGGACCCCAGCAGGGTAAGTGTGGCTATAGCCTTGCTCTGCAGTGGCTGTCAAGCCAGAGCCAGGCAAGACCTGACACCTGCCACAGTTCAGCTGATATCAATTCTGTCAAGGTGGTGGTTTTCCTTGACATTTGGCCTAATTTTTTCCTTAATTTTATTCCATGCAGTTTGAAGAGCAATTATTATACTATGATGCCTCACTTTCATTACCCCTTTTCTTGCTCTTTTTCTAGAAACTCTCTCCTTGATATTTGCAGGCTTCCAGTGTTTGTAAATTGTCAACACATCCCTATTTATTGTTGCTTAGTCAGCGCTCTTTCCAGGTTACTTCCATAACCTTTCTTTGCATTCTGGGCTGTTTGTTACATAAGCATTTCCCTAGATCAGGTTTGCTTTCCTCTTTCTGACATGAAGATACCCTCATTCAAATGGGGAACTCAGGAGGTGATGCCCTCAGTGCCACATCCATCACTGTTGGCCAGCACAGGCAAACTGCTGCCGAAACAGTTCCTTATCCTCTCTGCTAGAGACCTCTTTCTGACATGAAGATACCCTCATTCAAATGGGGAACTCAGGAGGTGATGCCCTCAGTGCCGCATCCATCACTGTTGGCCAGCACAGGCAAACTGCTGCCGAAACAGTTCCTTATCCTCTCTGCTAGAGACCTGGTTCTACCCTGTTCCTCACCTGGGATGGCAGCAAGTATCAAATCCTCTACCAAAAGAATGTAGTTTGATTTTATGGCTTAGTGGTTACATACAGCAGCTTTAAAAACAGGAAAAGGCCATACGTGGTGTCTATTTTTGCTGGAGTTTTGGTCAAGTTCCTTAACTTCTATAGGCCTCAGTTTTCCTGTCTGTAAGAGTGCCATGATATATGTCTTTAAAAGCTATTGCAAGGAGAAAATATATGTATGTAAACACTTTAGCACAATGTCACACGTATAATAATTCTTCAGCAATTGAGTTAGTAATTGTGATACATGCAGAAAAACTCTCAGATACAGGTTCTTAATAAGGGTGTCTTACTAAGACAGTCCCTGATGCTGTAACAGTTGACAGTACATGTTCTTCAGGCTTTGGAGATTTTAACCCCCAAATTCATTGTGTTCTCCTCTTCCTAAGACAACAAGGGAAGATTTTCCTGCCAGTTTCACCCACTCTTTAGAAAATTGCCTAATGTGAAAATCTAGGAAGTTTCTGTCACCTTTCAGTTAAGATCTTTGTTGATATGCATCATCCCTGTCTGGAGATTCATGCTATTCCTTTCTTTCCCAGCTCATATCAAAAAATGTTGAAAGAGTGTTACAGATAAAACATGAAGGAGGAGTCTGATTGCCAGAAGGTCTTTGAGCATTGATTGACAGCCTACATGGGTTCATACGCATCTATCATCTTGTTTCTTTTTATTTCACACCAAACCTTCAAGGTAGGTATTATTATCTCCATGTTACATAAGAGGAAACTGAGGCTCGTTGTTTTTTAAGCACTTTACAACTAATTAACTTAAAAATCTGGGTCTCTTCATGCCATGTCTGCAATGGGCTCTAAAGGAAGTGAGTTTCTAGATCTCCTGGGCTACCATATTGTCTCTTAGCAGCTTTGAATTCAAAACCAGCATTTCTGGATTTGAATCCTGACTCTACCTCTTGTGAACTGTGTGATGCTTGGCAAGTTATTCAGCTATTATAAGCCTCATTTTCATCTATAAAATGCATATAATAATTTCTTCATGGGACAGTTGAGCAGACTTTCTGGTGTGTTTTGTGAGTTGGTAAATGGTAGCCCCTTCCTGCCCGTTCCCTCTTATTTCTGGTCCTTGGCAAACATTCTCTGCTCTATTTTTTTTCTTCCTGGAAAAACCTCCACTGTATGTGAAATTGCAAATGGCTTTCAGGTACATTCAGAGTAAAGACCAAATCTATGGCTGTTGTGTTAAGTGTTCAAATATCTTAAGATATGCCACCTTAATTTCCATTCAGAGCACTTTATGATTTTAAGCATATGCTATCTTGCCTCATTTAAATAGCTGCAATCTAATTTTTAGGAAGAAGTGAAAAATAATATGATATTAGTTGGAGTGGGAAGTGGAGAACTAATATTTTTATTTTTATTTCAAATATAATGGAAAGTAGGACTCCTTCTCCTTGCCCCCTGCAGAACAGTTTATTGAGGTATTTAAAGTTTGTATTCAATGACATCATGGTAGTCATTAAATTATTTCTGAAACCTCAGAAATCAGTTGTTTGTCAGAATTGTTTGGGAAATAACCAAATGATTTCACTTCCTACCCAAGTTCAATAGCATTTTTGTTATCTAGAGCATTCAAACTAATTCCCTGAAACCAATAAATATCACCAAATTTTCTTTCCTGATTTTGATCTACACCCAAACTGATAAAGCTGGTATTTTTCAATTCTTAAATGAACAGATAGCCTCTGTTCTGAAGGTGGTGTGGCTTGGTACAAAGAGGACAAGGCAGCCCTCAGACTTGGGGTCAAGTAGCAGCTCCTCTAAAGTTCTATGTGACCTCAGTCAAGATTCTGAGTCTTAATCATCTCGCCTACAAAACAAGAGCACTCATTCATTCTTTCATGAATAACCATAGCTCGAAGAGCACCGCTTCAGAATTAAGAATATAGCAGCGAACCCAACGCGAAAACCCCAGCTTTCAAGAAGCTTGTATTCCAGATGGAAAGGTAGACATTAACAAGTGGAAAAATAAATAATACATAATCTGTAATATATATGATGGTGGAAAATAACAGAGAGAAAAATAAAGCAGAGAAGGACACCACAGGATGGTGGAGTGGGCTGCTGTTGATACTAGGATGGCCATCCTCCTGCGAGTGTCTGGAGAATTACCTAAGAGAATGTGGACAGGAGTTCTTGTGAAATTTTGGTTGATTATGAACAATGGAAGCTGAGATGGTAAAAATGAAGATAAAGAAGACAATTAAATAAATACTTAGATTAAACTAACACCCATCCTGGGAGACAGTGCAATTTCAGGCTTTAATGAGAAATAGGTGTATTTGAATCCCATCTCTGATATGAATTATGAAAGCTTAAGTCACTTCATCCCTCTGCACCTCAATTTCCTCCTCTGTAAAATGGGTGTGAAAGAGTATCTCCTGCAGAAAAGGGCTCCTAAGGATTATTTCATAATCCTTTCTGATGTAGCTATGTCAAAGGTCTGTTACTTGTAGAAATAGCCAACATTCTAGAACCGGTGAGGTAAAAGTCCATCTAATCAAGCAGCACAGGACACTACCTCCCACTTTTAAGCACTAAAGTAGTATATTTATTGTTCAATCTCTGATAGTCAAACTTCTTCACTAAATTTCAAAAGCTCTTACCCTCTTCACTGTCTGCAGACACAATTTTAAACTGAAGTGAATGTAAGTGTTTCTTGTGGTGTTTCAGTTGTGTTGGTGAAAGAAATTGAAGTCACTCCAACAAATGATGCAAATGGATTGTTGTAGCCTGGGTGAGCTTCAACAAGCTAAACAGAAGAAAAATAACATGCAGAATTCTCAGGGATGTCCTTCCCTTTTTTGTGGCCCAGAACTCTGCCTGTTGTCATGGGTAATATTCAGCTGGCAGGTGCTGTCACCTACCGCTCACAATTATGGAGGTTTTTCAGCCCAGAGCGCTTGAGAGAGCTCTCAGAAGAATATTGCCATTCTGAGATTCCATACTTACCTCTTGTGCAGTTCATCTCCACTTGAAACTAAACGGAATCCCATTAATTATCACTTCAGGAAGTAAATCAGTTTCTCATATGTGAAAGGAAGGCTGCAACCAGAGTCCCTCTTTGTGTTTGGGATCGCCAGAGGGTTATTACAGACGGTATTGAACTCATAAGAATAATTTTAGCATTACTACAACAACAAAGCATTTTGTAAATGTATAACCTTGTTTTTCTTAAAAGCCCTGAATAACTGTGAAGTCACAGAGCTGGCTTAAGTGTGCTAGCTCTTCTATCTCTCTGCTCCCTCCAACTTTAAAAGCATGTATTCAGTCTCTGGCTTTAAAGTCAAGGCAACGTGCTGATTGACTGTGCTGACATAATTGTGTTAATGACAAGACACGAAGGCTACATTGTTAGATAGGTCGCTTATCATCACTATTTATTTAGTTTGCTCTGCCAAGTCTGAATTATACTTTTATATATTGTGGTTAGAGCCAGTCATTTAAAGTGCTTCAGTGTTGAAACAACATTTTTTTACAAGTCTTTTAGCTATAGTTCAAGAGAAAAAAATAGTCTTCTACAGCATCATTAGACAAGGTTCAAAGTAAGTCCTTGCTGAAAGATGTGAAGTTTGAGCTCTTAGGAAATGAAATCTTTGATCTCCAAAATGATTAGTGAAAAATTTTTGTGCACAGGCCCGTTTTTATCTCATGTTAAAGAAAAGAATACAATTTAATCTACATAATACTTCTCATTCTAATGCTTCAAGTCAACCTTTGCTGTGAGTGTCTAGAACTGCCCGAGAGCCCTCTGCTCAGGGCTGAAGGAAGGAACTGGAGGCACGCCCGTCTGAGGAGGCATCAGAGCTTTTGGCTGAATGCAGAAGCACCTCACTTGTATGGTGCCACCATCATATTTTGAAAGGATGGTATTTCAAAGATGTGAAATTCTCAGGATCTGTTCTTTCCAGACGAAAGTAAATGGAGAATTACTATAAAAGTAAATAAATAACCATGAGTCATTAGACTAAGCTGTTGAAGCAATAAACCATTCTGTGAAAATAAGAAATCTGGCCTTTTGGGATAAGAAAGGACAATAAATGCTAGGGTAGTTAGCACACAGGTTGCAGGAACTCTAGATTGGCCTGCCAAAAGGGATGCAAGAGTGAAATGGTTAAACTAAACCTTCAGATTGTCCTCAGGTTCATAGAACTGACTTTCATTCATGTCTCATCTTTGATTTTACTTGTTTTAAATGTATTTTAAAATAGTATTTATTTATTTATTTAGTAGGTGTCAGGCACTGTGGTATAGTAATGAACTAAGCCAAACCCCTGTCCTCATGAGGTTTCCATTCTATGGAAGACACATGAGCATTCTTGTACATAAATCCTATGCACTCAGGCTAGGATTTACCTAGGGATGTAATTGCTGGATGCTCATCTTTGCTATTATTGATATTGCCAAAGTGCTCTGTGACATGGATGTATTTACATGCATGAGAGTTCCCACTCATCTCACCAACCCTTAGTATTTTCAGACTTTTTCATTTTGCACATCTGATGGGTGTGAAATTTTATACCATTATAAATTAAATTTGCATTTTCAACTACTAGAGAGGTTGAGCATATTTGTGGTTCAACCACTCGGTTTGTGGTTGGTTGTTAGCCACCCTGCTTCCTCTTTTACCTATTTATGTCATCTGTCATTTTTATTTTTTATTTTTTTGTTTTTAAATTTACAGGTTTGTCTTTTTCTCATTGTTTTGTTAGAAGTTTATGTGTTCAGGATAAAAACATTTGGTCAATTATGTGTTGTAAACAATTTCATCCAGTCTTTGCTTTACTTTGCTTTTATATTATCATTTGCTGGAAAGAAGTTTTTGATATCAAATTTTTCCATTTTTTCTTTACACTCAGACCATAAAGATATTCTCTAATTTCTTCTAATGCTTGTAAGTTTTGCTTTCACATTTAGGTCTCTGATTCACCAGGAATGGATTTGTATGTTTGTTATGAAGTAAGAACTCAGTTTTTACTCATATGGTTAAGTGGTGTAAACATGATAGCTCATGGGTATGTAGCATCACCTAACCTCTTCTGGACAACCAGTCCAATCTCTTCTGTTTCACTGGTCCACTACGTCTATACTTTACTCAATATCACATTGTACTAATTATTATAAGTGCAATTATAATGGTAAATTTTTTCTGTAGAGTATAGCATGCCTCATCTTATTCTACTAAATTCCCTCACCCTTTGCATCTTCATATTAATTTTATAATCACTTGTCAGGTTATGTTTTAGAAAGTTTTATTTGAATTTTCACTAGACTTTTTTG
>NW_007728948.1:63469-64649 GCF_000696425.1 Galeopterus variegatus
GATTTAGCAAAAATCTTTTTTTTTCAATTTGAGGACCTTCTTTATTTCTAGGTTATTATAAGTTTTATCACAAAAAAGCATTAAATTTCATCAAGCACTTCTTTTGCATCTGGCAAGTCATCCCATATGGCTTTTCTCTTTTAATTTGTTAATGTGGTCAGTTGCCTTAACAAATTTCCTGATGTTAAGCCAAAGATGTATGGGTCTAGTTTCATTCTCAGTTTTGCCTTTTCCAGAATGCCATATAGTTACAATCCTACAATATGTACCTTTTCCAGATTAGTTTCTTTCACTTAGCAATATGCCTTTAAGTTTCTTCCATGTCTTTTCATGGCTTGAAAGCTTATTCTTTTAGCACTGAATAATACTCCATTGTCTGGATGTACCATAGTTTATTTATTCATTCACCTACTGAAGGACATTTTGCTTCCAAGTTTGGCAATTATGGGCAAAGCTACTGTAAATATTCATGAGCAGGTTTTTGTTGGACAAGTTTTCATCTTCTTTGGGTAAATATCAAGGAACATGATTGCTAGAATGTGTGATAAGAATGGGTTTAGTTTTGCCTATTTACTACCCTCAAGGAGATTGCAATCTAGTTAAGGTGATGCTCAAGTAAACAGCAAAGTGAAATACAGTATTGAAGTGTAATACACCTAAGAACGAGGAGCTGTTAGAGAACCTAAGAAGGGATTCTTACAGAATCATGCCAACTGGATGAAATTATATCTAGGTTGAGACCTAAGAAATGAACAGTAATTATTCAAGCAAAGAAAGTGGGAGGAAAGAGTTACAAGAAGAGTAAAAACAATATACAAAAGCTCTTAGGTTGAAACAGATGTATCCAAAAAGCTCATTGCAGACTCTGTATGGAGAAGCAACAGGGAACAAAACATGAGAGTAAATGCTGATGTGCTGAGGTAGCTTCATTCAAGAGGTGTTACTACAGTTGGGACCAACCAAACTAGAATTAGCTATGCACAAAAACAAAACAGACAAATCAAAAAGTCTTAAAACTCAAGGAAGATACCTTTGCTGTGGCCCACATTAAAAACAAAACAGACAAATCAAAAAGTCTTAAAACTCAAGGAAGATACCTTTGCTGTGGCCCACATTTTTAAAAAAAAGTATGTAAAAGACAAAGATAGAAATAGCCTTCTTTGACTTCTGACAAGTTGCC
>NW_007728948.1:66022-67807 GCF_000696425.1 Galeopterus variegatus
CAAAAGAAATCTACATATATGCAAATGTTCTACTAGGTTTGACAGTTCTTTTAAAAACTGCTCCAAACTAAATTTCCTTATTTGTCATCTTTCTCCTCATGAGCCTGTCTCTGGGTGTCTCCAGCCTACCTGCACGCAGCAAAGAAATTAACATCTGGTTTTCAATGGTTTGTCGCTCACGTCAGGCCACACCTTTCAACCCACCCCAGATGGTGAATCTTTACATGAGTCCTTCTGTACTCAAAAAGGTTTTTTCCTTACTACATGTCAAGTTTAGTAAATTACTAAGTGGAAAAATATATGCCCATACTTCCAGAGAGTGGCCCACTTCACACATAGTTACAAATCCGTCAACGTGTAACTCAGGGTTAGGTTTCAAGGGAGTTCAAGAAAATAAAAGTCCTCTATCCTGTTATGAAGTTAAAGATCAGCCTAAGTGGATATGGTAGCATTGTTTCCCTCCTTTATAATCCTCTTTATCTAATTATAATTAAAAGAATGCTGATAGAAATTTGCTTCCAGGTTTTTAAGAACAATTATATTGCTATAACTCCTTTCTTGTTCTTAATTTTTTTTAAGCACTAGATTTCTTCAAGTGTATTATATGCCTCTCAAAATAGAAACTGTAAACCTTTAAGTGATTTATCTATTCTGAACTCACCCACTTATGAGGCCGCCATATGTCTCTTCTTTCCCTGTACTTTGCGTTATATTTTCTATGTGAAGGACAGTGGTTTTGTCTTGTTTTTTAATCAGTGATGAAAAAGTTTGTCTTTATGTCATTGTTAATATTTAGTAAGTGTAATTAAAGAATACATAAATGTTCACAGTCAACAGAATCTGTCCTGTCAGATTACAGAACAAGAGAGGCAAATTCTTCAAAGTAATTCAAAAAGTTTCCCTGGGGGAAAAAGGGAGAGCAGGGTGGAAGGGGTGGGGGCGTGTGTCCCGTTAGCTCAGTTGGTTAGAGCACAGTGTTTCAGTGTTATAACACCAAGGTCAAGGGTTTGGCTCCCCATAATAGCCAGCAGCCAAAAAAAAAGTTTCCCAGGCTGAATATAGGAAATCACAAACTCTAATCTAGGAATGATGAAAGTACAGACCAATTCTGGAGTATTAATAACTGACTTGGACACTTGTTAACCTATTTAATAACTCATAGCTGGTAATCTCTGATTATCTATAACTTCCCAGAAATTGTTCTGGGCGATCAGCCTTTTTATTAAAGAAGGCTGGATAACTTGGCAGTTATTGAAGTCATATGGTCAATGATTTTTTAAAAATAATCAGCATCATATTAAGTAAATTCTCTGCTATTCTTAGTGTACCAAGAACTTTTTTATAGTCATAAATGTATGTTAAATTTTACCTAATACTTTTGTTCTTAATTCATTCAAATTATCTTGTGATTTTTCTCCTTCATTGTATTAATTTGGGTGATTTATTGATTAATTTTNATGTTCCAGGCTGTATTAGGCTCCAGGAATACAGTAGCACACAAGACAGACATATCTACTCCTATAAAGTCAGGCAATACTGCAGTGGATATAGCTTTTAGGATAAATCATGGAGAAGGTCATACCTCTTGTGGGAAACCAATTACTAATAGTTCCTGTTATTACATTTGCCATAACCAGATACTGGGCACTAAAATAATTATTCTAATAAATCCATTTTGTACAATTTTCTCTACTGATATTAACTCAGTCACACAGGGCAAACATCAAAAGAAATCTACATATATGCAAATGTTCTACTAGGTTTGACAGTTCTTTTAAAAACTGC
>NW_007728948.1:69583-85467 GCF_000696425.1 Galeopterus variegatus
TAACTTGGCAGTTATTGAAGTCATATGGTCAATGATTTATTAAAAATAATCAGCATCATATTAAGTAAATTCTCTGCTATTCTTAGTGTACCAAGAACTTTTTTATAGTCATAAATGTATGTTAAATTTTACCTAATACTTTTGTTCTTAATTCATTCAAATTATCTTGTGATTTTTCTCCTTCATTGTATTAATTTGGGTGATTTATTGATTAATTTTGAATGTTAAACCAACCTTACATTTTTTAATAAATTTGACTTGGTTACATTGTATTTATGATTTTAATATATCATTACATTCTATTTTCTAACATTTTGGGGGTTTTGCAGCTATGATTGTATGAGAGATTGCCCTATACTTATCTTTTTTTGAAAAGTCCTTGACAAGTTTTAGCATCAAGGTCATGCTGGCCTTTTGAAATGAATTGGCAAGTGTTTTCAGTTCTAACCCCTGGGAGAATGTGTATAAAACTGGTGTAATTCTCCTTAAATGTTTGGAAGAGTTCACTGGTGAAGCCACCTGGGTTTGAAGACTTTTGTGTCAAGGTTTTTATTAAAGATGCTATTCATTTAATGGGCGTAGGAAACATTCAAATGTTCTACTTCTTATAGTATAAGCTTTGAAAAGTTGTGACTCTCTAGAAACTTACCTATCTCACCTAAATTTTCAAGTTGATTGGCATAAAGCTGTTCATATTGTGATCTTAGTAGCCTTTCTATGTTTCTGGGATCTGTAGTGATGTCTTATTTTCTTGTTCTAATATTGATGATTTTTATCTGATCTCTTCTTGATCACTCCATCAATTTAAGAGTTTTTTCAAAGAATAAACTTTGGGCTTAGTTAATTCTTTTCCTTTGTAAATTTGTCTTTTGTCATTACTTTCTATGTTTATTTTTGTTTCTTTCTTCTCTTTATTTTGGTTTTCATTTGTATCTGCTCTCTTCTTGATCACTCCATCAATTTAAAGGTTTTTTCAAAGAATAAACTTTGGGCTTAGTTAATTTTTTTCCTTTGTAAATTTGTCCTTTGTCATTACTTTCTATGTTTATTTTTGTTTCTTTCTTCTCTTTATTTTGGTTTTCATTTGTTATGGGTTCTTCCTCCATATTTCTTGAAATCAACTCACACATTATTGGTTTTCAACCTTTCTACTTTTTCTTCTATATCCATTTAAGACTATAAATTTTCCTCTGATTCCAGCCTTAACAAATTTCTAAAAGTTTTGAAATGTATTTTATTTTCATTTAGTTCAAATGTTTTTTAATGTCTTAGTGATTTCTTATTTTCTACATAAATTATAAATGTGTTGCTTACTTTCCAGGTGTTTGGAATATTGTTTATATATATATATACATGTCTATATATTTTATTGATTTCTACCTTAATTTCACTGAGAGTAGAGAACACATTCTGACTGACTGATCTCAGTCCCCAAATTTGAGACAGGATATGGGCCAATTTTGGTAAATATTGCACATTCATTTGAAAATAATGTGTATTTTAAGTTCAGATATAGTGTGAATGTATATATGTCTATTTCTACTTTTGTTTCTGTTCATTTTTAACTTGTATGTTTTGAAACTATGTTATTAGATGCTAACAAATTGAAGATTATTCTATATACCTGACTGTCTGACATTTTTATCATTTTGAAATGTCACAGCTAACCTGTAAAAATGCTCTCTTGTCTGATATTATTAATATAGCAGCTTTTTTGGCTAGGATTTGCATTATTCCTCTGACTATCCTTTTACATTCCAATTTTCTGTGGACTTAAGTTTAAGATGCATCACATGTAAGCAATAGATAGTTGAGTTTTGTTTTTCATCAAATTTGATAATCTTTATCTTTGAATTGGAGTATTTGGTCCATTTACATTAAATGTAATTACTGATATTTGCAGTTTTATAGCTATCATTTTACTACTTGTTTTTGTGTGTTTTTCTTTCCTTTTTCCTTCTTTTAAATTATTTTTAATTATTCCATTTTTTTCCTCTATCAGTTTGTTAGTTAGTGTTTTATTATTTTTAATGGTTACCCTAGAGATTAAAGCATGCACTCCTGTTTTATTACAGTCCAACATAAATTAATGTTTTTACTCCTTCCCAAACAATGCTAATATTACAACATATTTATTCCCTTTGCCCCTTCTACCTTTTGTGTTATTTTGCCATATATTTTAATTCTCTCTATATATTATACCACACAGATCATTAGTATTATTGGTTTTCACTGTAAATATTCATTTACCTACCTTATTTAATACGGGTCAATTTTTTTTTCCTTTTTTTCTTTCTTTGACATTGTGCTTTCTTACAGGTAGATGGGTCTGCTTCTAGAAAAGCTGGCAAAGAAACCATTTACAGAACTGATTAGAGCTTTTGAAGAGCAATTAGCTTCATGTAGCCTGAGACAAGGTGACCAAGAAGAAAATCTGAAAACCTCAATTTTATGCTGGATTTACCACTGACTCACTGTAGAATACTGGACAAGTTTCTCAACTTGTCTGTACATATTTTATTACCTTTAAAATGAAGGGATAAGATTATAAAAAGTTTTTAAAAGATTTATAAAAAAGTATATAAAAAGTTATAAAAGATTTCTATTTTATATTAAGACAATTTTTCTTTGCCAGGACTACTGTAATAGACTGTGCTATTATATCATATTGTCCCTATTATTTTAAATTATTAATTTATTTAAATTTAATTAAATTCTAATTTTTATATTTAATTAAACAATATATTTATTTTATTGAATTGTTTTCAATGCAATTATAGTCACAAGTATAGTTAGCGTGAGCTTTTTGTTATTGCTACTCAAATCTTAAAGTTGAACAAACTCAAATATTTCAATTTTTCTCCAAATTACTACATGAAAATTACATTGTCAGTTGAATATATTTTAAAATTCTATTATGTTATTAATTATGCATTATCTTCTTGATTATCTGTAATGCTTACTTCCAATACTGAACGCACACATGCACACACACACACAGAGGCACACATACACAGATACAAAGGCAAGTTTTCTTCTGTGGTATGCTATTTTACGTCACCAATTATTTCAAGGGATACAACGAAATTCTCAATTTTTTATTTTATTTCAATTTAATTTAAAAAATAAACATGCCATGTATCATTTTGGGTGCTCGGTGGGGAAGTAAGAGAAAAATAGTCTTAAGTTAAATGATCCTTAAGGGGTTGGGAATCAAATTTAAAGGACAAATGAAAATTCTTGTTTTTAATAGGGGTTTATACATGTTGAATAAACGAATGAATACCAACTGTGAATACAAGGGAATTAAATTTTACAAAATCATTTGAACAGGAATATAAATGAGAATGATCCTGCAATTTGGCAGTACCTGGGAAAATCAAAATTATTTGATTAATTTCTTTAAACTGAAAAGAAGCATTTACAGAATGGCCCCGCATTTTTGGCATCAGACGCCAATAGTGTAGTAATTAGTAGCTGCCAGCAATGTTCTATTGCAACCACTGTAGCCACGTAGAAATTGATACTTATCTAGGGAAGACCAAGGCAAGGAACGTTCGTGTCTGCTTTAAAATATGCTCCCTCTTATTTCCTCTTATCTTGAAATTTTTCTGTTGAAATCTGGTCCTGTTTTGCTTGTTGAGCGAGGCCTTATCATTTACAAACTAAAAAGCAATTTATATTGTACACCTATGTCCATAGTCCAAAAAAATAACTCACCCAAAGAACAACTAGATTTGTTAAATTCAGGCAAGAGGAAAATTTTCAAAATTTTGTAACGAGTTCTCCAAATCAACTTGCTTATATTTTTCTTTTGAAAATATATTATAAATACTCATTCCTTTTCCTAGTTCTTCTAATGGATGCTCCTCATAGCACAGCAAATGTCTCTTCTACCTTCCTTAGAACTTACTGTGGAAAGGTAAGAAAAAAGTGTGACTGATTTCAGCAATTAAGAGGGGACATTGGGAACAGAGGGGAGAAGACTTGTCCTCGTAGAGAAATCCGAGGGTCCTTCTGAATGTATCTTCAGCATGTGCACAGCCTTTTAAACCGTGCTTCATATTTACTTTTTACTCACAATATAAAAACAATATATGTTCCTGACATAAAATTTGGAAAAATATTTAAATTGTATAAACAAGAAAAATAAAAGTATTAGTAATTTTACCACACAGATATAATATCGGCTTATTCTGTGGTGTATTTTCTTCATATGAAATGTAGACAATATTGTATGTGGAGTTCTGTACTCTGATTTTTTGCATTTTATTTTATAGATGTAGTAAAATTTACTGTTATTTCCCTACTGATGAACATTTAGGCCATTTCTACTTCTTTAATATTTTAAATAATTTTAGACGTATATCACTGTGTATAAATATTTATGTTCATAACTATTTCCTTACAATGAATTACTAGCCATGGAATTATGTGTACCTTTGGCGTAGCATTTTTTTTTTTTTTTTTTGACCAGTAAGGAGATTGCAACCCTCAGCACGGTGTGGTCTGCACCACGCTCAGCCAGTGAGCGCATCGGCCATCCCTATACAGGATCTGAACCCGCGGCCTCAGTGCTACCAGTGCCGCACTCTCCTGAGTGAGCCACAGGGCTGGCCCTGGCATAGCATTTTATAGCTCTAGATGAAGTTTCCAAATTACAGAGAAGACATTATTATTCTACATTCCATGTAGTGATGTATAAGAATAGCTATTTTTCAGCAACCTCAACAAAACTGGGTATTATAGTTTTCTTTGCTCTTTGCCAACTTTTAGAAGAGTAAATGTGCCTGTTAGTTTCATGTGCATTTTTTCTATAACTTATTCTTTAAAACAGACAACTTCATCTGTGTTGTAGAGAAAGAGTTTCGGTAGAGCCTGAACCCAGTGAAATGCAGACACTTGCTCCATCTGAGCACATTCAGTTTCCTTATTTCTCCAGTTGAGAGGTGTCTGTATGAGGCTCACTTGCTTGTTTATGTGGTTCCATTGCCTATTGTCTACCCAGTTGCCCACCAACTCCCTACAATCTACGCCACTGAGATCCATGCAAACAAGATCAAGTTATTGATCATCTTCTTAACAAGATGTCAATGAATTCCGCTCTGATGGGGAAAGGTAGTTCTCCAATTCATGTGGAACACTAAGGGTGTTAGCAACTCAGGTGCACAGCACCCAAGTTTACCTCATAGGTGTTCATCATTACACCATGTGATGATACCACAAGAATAAACATTGGACTTGATTCCAATGATATTTATCCAATAGTAAAAACTATTTTCAAAAATATCAAAGTCAAGACCATCCTTGATGATTCACAGCCTCAAAGCTTTCTAGAGAACAAATATATTGTGGACAATTGCTTGACTTTCTTGAGGAGGTAAGTAATTTAATCATAAGCTGATTTTTATGCACTCTGATGATTTTTTTGTTTCGTTTCCAGAGCTAAGCGTTCTTAAGAAATTCTACAGCGGTGAATGAAATCACATTATAACTGCTGAGAATCTCCTGTTAGCTTATTCAACATCCAGACAATGCTTATTGACCAGAGGCAGTTAGAGTGCATGGGTAAGAAATGTCATCTCTGCGGTTAGACCATACTGCCCGGCTCCAATTCAGCTTCTCCACTGACTTTGGGAAATTTAGTTAACCTCTCAGTACCTCAGTTTCCTCTGTACAATGGAGATAATTTGGATCTACTTCAGGAGGTGCTACAGAGACTAAATAAAATAATACATGCTTATAATAATGTCTGAAACGTAGTAAATGCTTCACGGTTGGTATCGATTAATGTAAGACATCTATAGACCAGATATTTGCCTCCATATAGTAATATACATTAATACAAATTAGACATGATGACTAATCTTAATTAATTTGCAACACAGCAAGGAAGATAAAACATGTGTGCAAAACCTACAATCGATTAATGTAAGACATCTATAGACCAGATATTTGCCTCCATATAGTAATATACATTAATACAAATTAGACATGATAACTAATCTTAATTAATTTGCAACACAGCAAGGAAGATAAAACATGTGTGCAAAACCTACAATTCTTCAAGGCTCAGATTAAAATCAAAGTCTTCATTAATTCCATGTTGTTCACCATAATCTTTCCCACTGCAGCTTAACTGGACTTCTCCTTATCATGTTCTACCAAATTTTATAATTAATTATGTAGATGTCTATTCTTTCCTACCAGGTGCTCATCTCCTTGAAGCAGATTCACTTCATCTTCCTCCTCTATACCTGGTCCATTGGCTGGTACATAAATTTTATAATTAATTATGTACATGTCTATTCTTTCCTACCAGGTACTGATCTCCTTGAAGCAGATTCACTTCATCTTCCTCCTCTATACCTGGTCCATTGGCTGGTACATAGTAAGTGTTCAGTAAGTGTTTGATGAATGAATGCATAACAAAACAAGGCAGCATATGGTGAGGTCCACAAAAGCATCACAATCAAAGCACCGCAGACATTCATCTTCATCTCCTGCCATGAAAGCTAGAGAGGTCCAGAGAGATCCACTCTCAGATTTGTGTTATTAGGGAAAGTTTTATGGAAAATATGGCACTGGAGGAGGTTCTTAAGTAATTGAACAAAGTACTCAGTCTTACTCAGCCTCAGCTTCTTTGATCAGCCTTTTCTAACCCTCGGAGAGGTCCAGAGAGATCCACTCTCAGATTTGTGTTATTAGGGAAAGTTTTATGGAAAATATGGCACTGGAGGAGGTTCTTAAGTGATTGAACAAAGTACTCAGTCTTACTCAGCCTCAGCTTCTTTGATCAGCCTTTTCTAACCCTCTCTCCTCATTGTGAAATTCAGAAAATATGTTTCTTTACTGAATATATGCCTCCTCAAATTTGCAGAAATAGCCCAAGCATAAGCCATAATTCACCCCCAGTGCACATGTCCTAGGAAATGGAGAGCTATATGGCAGAGATACACATCATGTGTCCAAAGATAACTTTCTAATGGTTTCTGGGTTGTTAAAATCAGAGGAAATCATTGCCTTTTAGAGGAAAGTTACAGTAAATGTCACCATATGAATAAACATTGCAGTGACATGCTTAAGCCTGGTTTCACTTGTTATGATTATGTTGCCTCACTCTCACCACCAGAAGTGCTTCCCTCATATTTTCCTTCACATTAACATTTACAATGAAGGGGTAGCATTCCCCTTTGCTACATCAGCCAAAATGAGTCCCTTTACACTCGGCAATATTTCAACATTCACAGACCAGTGAGGGACCAGCATAAACCCAGCTTGCTATGGACCTCGGCGTGTTCCACCAGCTTTCCCCCAGCCAACACAACTGCCGTTTGAAATCCATCTGCTACATTTCATGGACCTAAATTCTGACCTAGCGGGTAGCCGTGCAGCTTGAACTGAGCAGAAAGGACCAAAGGTTCTAAAGGGAAACATTCTTCAGCACTGTTATGTGTTCCTTAAGACATGAAACACCTAAGACAGCACCTTGAGGCATATTTTTCAGTGCAGAAGTAGCAGAAAGGAGAACAAGACTCCCCACCCCTTCTTTATATTCCAATGAGATTTGCTAGTTTAACCAGAGCTGCAGTACAAAAGCACTTGTGGTTCATGTTATATTAATAGTGTGGCCTGATTATCAAAAACCATTACTCTTGGTTATCTTGCAGCGGCTGTACAGAGCTGCTATAAGTCAGAGTGACTGCCCACACAGCGTTTGCTCCATGCTTATGATAACAGGATTCTTAATGCAAAAGTGCGTTTGTAAAATTATTGCCTTTTAAAGATCAGATTTGTTATAAATGAGATGTGATCACACAATCGCTTTTCCCTGTATAAAAAAAATTAAAAACATAAATTAAGTGTCAGTATCCTCCATTGTCGTGCCTTCACACGGGTCAGTTTACTTGTGGTCAAGCTCAGAGGTATGGCTTTCAAAGCGGATGCGTTGTTCGCTGAATCCTGGCCAGGGGCACAGGCAGTCGCTTTTCTTCTACTTCTCTTTGATGTTGTCTTCTGTAGTACTGATTGGGGTCTTGTGGATTCAACCCTTTTATATGCTTGTTGAGGGATGCTTTGTTTAGTTTAGTTTTGTTTTTTAAAAGCAGTAATGATAATGGATCAGAAACCATACCATTTCCCTATAGATTCGAATCATTGTTTCTGCCTCTTAGCAGAACTCCATGTGGCTCAGAGTGGCTGTATTCATAGCCCCTTCATGCTAATGCCACCGTGGTTGACTTTTTAATTTAGCCCTCCCTTACTGTGACACTTTCGCAGGCTGGTTTTTGTGTGGAAGAAGAGACAAAGACAGGAAGGAAAGCAACTCTAATAAAGTAAAAGAACTCGGTTTTAATGCTCACTAATCTCCTTCTCTAGGTTATATGTCTTATTATGCATGTTACACCAACTGGGAAAAAGAGAGATATGGCTTTACTTGTGAAAACGCCAGGGACTCTATTACTGTGTCTCTTCCAAAGCTCCCAAGTTCCTTTAAAAATAAAAATATAAGGGGTAAACATACAGGACTCTCTCTCCCCTTATGCTTTTCCTATGTGAACAGCATTTTAGAACCCTTGATTGTTATAGACAGTTAAGCTTTTCAGACCTAATTCATTAAAAAAATATATTCATGACAAGTTGTTTGAAATGTGGTCCCTTAAGCTTTTTCTGTCTTTTAGAAACTGTTTCATATCACTATCTAAGAAGAAAAGCCAGCCAAGATTTACATTTTAATTTAGTTAACCAAATAGTTCAGGCTGTGTTCTCCAAAGACAAAGACTGGTCTGTAAGTGGGCCGGATTTTCCTGTATTTTATTGCTGTAATTTGCATGAGAAACACCAGATCCTGTATAATTGTTGCTTTGTTGTTGTGATACGAGTAGCTGTTTCCAATGTCAATAATTATAACTTGAAATGAAATTTAGTAGCAGTTAGGGGGTGGGGAGTGGAGGCGACTGCCAGCCAGTCAGAATTTCACGTCAAACTAACCACAGTCTAGCCTTCTAATGTGAAGCGTGCAGCAACCCAGCTTCCAACCCAGCTCCACACAAAGTAAACAGAATGAGCAGGTCATGAGCCTCGCCACACTATACATCTTGTGTTATGCCATTTTGTTTGGTGTCTAACGAAGAACTAGCATGTTTTATATATGACGGCTGCTAATTGCTTCATTACCCATGCAAATCATAAAGGCAAACTGTGTCTTATCATAAAATCAGTAACTAGGCCATTTAAAAGCGAGGCTCAGGAAAGCATGACTACGTCCATGCTTCTTGTGGTCCTGCGGTTTTGTTTTTTTCTTTATGACTTTGTATTAAGTTGTAGCATTTTCTCTGTGGTCATTTGTTCCTTTAGATTGGCCTTCAGTTAAGATAAGCATGTAATGGATGAAGCGAGAGGCTGCGTGTAGATTGCTGCCACCGCTCCTGGCCCGGCTGTGTCAGCCACCCACCCACCGCTGTGCCCCATGCTCCAAGTTATCCAAGAGGAAGGACATCATGAAGGGAGGCCAAGGAATCTCAGATCTGCCCGCACAGCCATGCGTCGGCCTCAGCCCTTTGTCCACGTGCGGCAAGTCCATTGCTGAGACTCAAGCATGCATCACTCTTCCTATTAAAGGTAACAGGAAACCAACAAAGTGGGAAAAAGAAAATGAAAGGGTAAGCAAGAGAGAGAACCACCGAACACCTCCTGAGACCCCAGCTGAGTGGGGTGCAGTGACGCTGTTACCTCTTCATCACTTGAAATTTGGAACCTCCTGAGCTTCTTATTCCAGATAATTAACACCTTAGTGTGACTGTGGTTACTTCCCACATTTTCCTGATAACCAACCCATAGCTAATAGGCAGCATTTTATTGTCCTTGTTTTTCTTATCAGAGGGAGCAGAAAGTTCTTTTCGATGAAGGAATTTCAAAAAAAAAACAGAAACGAAAACATGAAATGAAAATCTTACAGGATAGTTTTCAGGAGGGTACTCAACTCAGGTACTCAAGTCAGAATTCTAGACTAACTAGCAGAGGTAGTGTCAGGGTAACAAAGAAATGCTGCCTGTGCACTAATTCCTCCCTGCAGCTGTTGGGGTGTTAGATTAGGAGGCTGTACACCTTTCCCAGGAATATTAAAGCAGACTGTCTAACCGCCTGTGTTTGTCCTCGTCGCCTCATTCTTGCTGCTAGCAGAGCATGTCCCAACTGTTGTCAATTTATCAATGTAACGTGCACTGGTGGGCACAGTGTGAGCAGCCATTAGGACAGGTGCCTCTATCCATCACAGCCAGTCACTTATTCCACCTTGTCAAGGAAACTAAATGGAGCTTTTGGAGAAATGTAAACAACTCTCTAATGGACAATCAAAGCACCACTTTCAGAAGCAAACAAGAGGAAGAAATCTGACAAGACATTTTTAAGGGAGGGGGGATAATATTTAAGTGTTTTTTAAAATAATTTTTAGTGGTTATGGTTTTAAAACAATGGGGTGGAGTGTGCATGAGAGGAAGTAAATAGAAGTAAAACTACTAAAACAAAGTCCTTCTTGTTGCCAAAAACGGAGAAATTAGGGCTATGAAGTGGTGATGTTCTGAGTGGAAGAACCATTGACTATTCTGGGGAAAAGTCGCAAAGTTGACAAGAAAGTCAACTTTAAAAAAATAAATAAATAAAGGAGTCCTAATAGAAATGGAAAGCTTATTATTAATCATTTTTTATTAATGCATTTTTAAAGTTCAAAATGTACAAGAAGGGAAGAGAAAAAATGTATTTAAATATCCGCTCCCCAAGACCACTCTTTATGGCAAAAGCCTAACTTAACAGATGGCTTTTTCACTGTGTCCCAGAACACAGAAAAGTCAGCTTTGTTGAACCAGGAGGAGAAGCACATTCCTCAGAAAATGCCCTGACTTTAACCCCCTGCTTGGGACTATTCTTAGCTGCTCAGCGTCCCACTGCTGTGATGTGGCTGAGGGGGAGGAGACCACTTCCACAGTAGCAATTTTCAGCACGGGCATTCAGGTCTGCACCTTGAATGTCATTGCGAAGTGATGAGGTAGCCAGGGAGCGCAGGTGTTCCTGGCACGGCGTGCCCGCTGCCTTTAGGCAGATGGACAGCGCCACACTGTGCCAGCTGAAGCTTCTGGGTGGTCTTCCAGGAAAGCTTTGTGGTTATCCATTCTGGAGGCAATAAAGATGGAAAAAGCTGCCAATAGCTGCGTTGTGGGGGAGGAGAGGTGGCCAATCTCAGAGCTGAATGCAAATAGAAGAAAAAGAGAGATGCTCTGGGAGGACGTTGCTTTCTAAGAATCAGGTAGCAACTGGGGTCAAGAGGTCACTGCAGCTTTGCTGGCTGACAAGTCTGGGTAAATGAGAAGCCTGAGGTGGGAGTGCTGAAATTGGCCCTGACACTCTCTCACGAGAGAATACCTGTCTCAGTCAACTTGGACTTCCCTCGTGGGTGTCAGTTACTTTGTTCTCATCAGTGTCCTTAATTTATGGTTACCCAGGGATCTAGAGGTCAATATCCTATTCAGCTAAGGTGAGTAAGAGTTGGATATTATCAGCTTTCTAGGGGCACTATGACCTCAGTTCTTTAACCCAGTCTTCCAAATAGTCAGAACCCAATAGGAGAATGGTGGAAACGAACTGCCCCACTGGGGAGAACGTGCATCTTTCTGGTCAGGTGAGCCATTCTCCAAACCAGTGCTACCCAATAGAACTTTCTGTGATAGTGGAAATTTTCTCTGCAATAGCAAATATGGTAGCCATTAGCTGTATCTGGCTTTTGAGCAGTTGAAATGTGGCTAGCATAATTGAGAAACTAAATATCCAACTTTTATTTAATTTTGATAAATTTAAATTTAAGTAGTCCCATAGGGCTAGTGGCAACTACTGGAAAACACAGCTCTAGACCTATTTTCTGAAAAAAATTTCACTGAATATGAATCTGATAAAAATCTTCTAGGACTGTGCTATCCAGTACGGCTGTCCACAGGCAGCTATCTACATTTAAATTAATTATAGCTAAATGGAATTAAAATTTTAGCTTCTTAGTCTCACTAGCTACAAATCCAGTGTTCAATGGCCACACGTGGCCAGTGGTTACTCTACTGGCACGGGTACAGAATATTTCCATCTCTCAGCAATTCCTATTAGACCGAGGTACTCTGGAAGTCAGTACAGACACCAATGCAAAGAACAACTAAACCACTAAAAAACAGAGTCCCCTAATTCAACAAAATATTTGCTGTGTATTGTTGAAAATAAAACTGAGACACAATAAAAATTTTAAAGAATTTATTAGAGCAAACACCGATTCATGAATTGGAAAGCAGCAAACCGATAGAGGGTTTGGGGCTTCATTGAAAAAGCACAAGGGACAGGCTTTTCTAGGATGAATGTGGAAGCAAGACAAAGGCAGTATCTGATTGGTTAGTTATTTGGTGGCATTAGTTGGTCTGTCTCACTAGGGAGTCCCTACTTATATTCTGCTGGTTGAGCTTAAGTCTTGTTTTTTTTTCTAATACAACAATTTACAAGTGACCCAAGTTAAGTTTTGCTTGTTTGCATTTCAAGCAAGGTTAAGGTTATTTTTAAAGCCTAACTGATTGTGTCTACTCAGGAATTTTCTAGGTCTGGTCTCCATTCTAATTTGCCGTAACAATGTCTACTTTTTACCAGGCACTATGTTATATGTTAGAGCTACAGTAGTAAGCAGGAAATGTATGGCCCTGTCCACATGGAACTTAGAAACAAGTGGAGATTCCAAAAGGTAAATAATTGTATTACTATCCTGTGTTACAAGGATGGGGGGCAGGGGTGCGTGTGACTATTGAGAGCTATAGTAGCACGTGAAAAGATCAACCAACCCAGATTTCCAAGATAAGAAAAAGCTTCCCAGAGGAAGAAAAGCCAGAGCTGAGATGTGGAGCATAAGCGGGCATTAGCTAGCTGTGTAAGAGACTGTCACACATTTGCAAGGGGTGAAATGACTAGAAAAGGTAAGCAATAGGTAGATCACACAGGGGTGCCTTGTAAGCCCAAAGTGTTTGGCCTGAATCTAAGAGCACTGGTTTTCAGCAAGGAAATGAACCAATCATATACCCACTTTGAAATTAACTGACTCAACTTGAGAAAATAATTTGCCAGAAGGGGCAGGACTGGAGACCACTTAGAAGGATGTTGCAGTAACTCAGGCAAGACATGATGGTGGCCTCAAGTATATAGCAGTGGAGACAGAGAAAAGTAAGTAAATATGAAAAATTTGGTGAATTAGTATACTTAATCCATCTCCACTGCTCAAAGAAGTCTGCTACTTATCCAAGTTATAATTATTTACTCAAACTTAGCCATCCAAATATTAAAACAAACAACTGTAAGCCTCTATGTTACCAATATTCTATTGATATTACCCCATAATATAATTTGATTTTTATCTGTATCAATGGTGTATGTTATAGATAAAAATCCTCTTAAGACCAAAGGCCAAGTTTATTTCAATTTACACTGCACTCAGTGTAGCATCATAAGCAGACTGATAATTAATTAAAGCTTTCTGGTACTTTGGAAAGTTAATTCAAATACTCTTAAGATAGATGATGTGGTATTGTGTATACTTCAAGATATATCTCTCTTTAAAGTAAAGGTTTAACTTCAGTTTTCCAATAGAAATTGACATACTGCATCACCCTAACTAAGAAATCTTCAGCTTTCTTGATTTTAGATTTCTCAATGATTTGCTTATTAATTTGGCACATTGTCTTAGTACATTCAGGATGCTATAACAAAATACTATAAAGTTGATGGTTCATAAACAGCAAACTTTTATTTCTTACAGTTCCGGAGGCCACGAAGTCCAAGATCAAGGCACTAGCCGATATGGTGTCTGGTAAGGTACCTGGTTCTTCACAGACAGCACTTTCTAGCTGTGCCTCCCATGGTGAAAGGAACAGGGCAGTTCTCTAGGGCCTGTTTCATAAGGACACTAATCCCACTCATGAGAGTTCTGCCCCCATGATCTAATCACCTCCCAAAGGCCCCACCTCTTAATATCACATTGGTTATTAGGTTTCAATGTATAAATTTGGGGGGTGGGGGGACACAAACACTCAGATTGTAACATACATATATTGCTGGCAAAATGAATTTTCCTTATATAGATGAGGCATCTGCACTCATTAATTAGCTATAATTGGGATTTGATGGCCACTACTTTACAGCTTTCAATATCATACTAGTTGGTTTCATCTAAATGGAGTGATTCTGTTATCCCCAAAGACAAGGTGAAGAAGATCAGAAAGGTTTTGGACCAGCCTGGAGTAGAATCAAGTGCAAGTGGGAGATAGTCATGAACCACCTTGTGGCTTCCTTGGAGATTTGATTCTGAGTCCAGCCACCTCAGAGATAAGACCTAACCATGACCTAGGTGTCAATTCCCACCTGCAGTCTAGCAGCAAATCTGGTTCACAGACCAATCCAGAAGGATGAAAACATTTGAAACCTGAATATCCATCAGTGTTCTATTATTGCCATTTGAACCCTAAAATTGCATATGTGTCTTAGCATTCATGGATTTAACATTTATGGTTTTCATTATTTGTGAGTGACTCTGAATGAAGTTCATCACAATGGCACCCCTTTGGGGGTAGAAAATAATACCCTTCTGAGTATTTTAGTGTAAACATTTTACACACAGTATCTGAGGCTCAGAACAGTTTCATCACTTGCCCAAGGGCCCCCAGTGAATAAATTTGCAAACCGAGGCTTGTCTAAGTCCAGAATGAGTGCCTTTGACCACATTATCCTGCCACTCCACAGCATATAGTGATTTAAATACTGTGGAGGCATGAAATTCGATGGCCTGTTCTTGAGGCTGAGGCAGAGACCGACTCATTTAGCTGGTGGAGTGCCTGGCTGACCACTCAGGATCTCCTCCCCTTGGGGTTTATTGCTCTCCACTCCCTACAATGAACAAATAAACAAAAACTGCTGGGTGTGAAACACTGCTGCAAAGTAAACTAATCGTTTGGGATTGGTGGTAAAACTGAAACAAAAGTCACACTTTTTAAGAACTTAAGGATTTACAAAGGTCTCAGTCAATGCCAATCTTATGGAGCTCAGGTGCAATGCAGGTGGAGAAACTAGAGAGTATGGCTATGCAGTTTGGAAACAGCTCTGGATTATTTCTTTTCTGACGAGCAGAGCTTGTTGTTCTGGCAGCTTACAATCCGTGTGATCGCTGCTGTGTGTGGATGTGGATGGACTGCATGCACTTTGTGTCTGCCTAACATCATGTGACAGAATCATGTAAGTCTCAGTGATTTTATGAAAGCTATATTATTATTGCCAAGAATGTGTAGGTATATTTTCATACATCAGATGTCCTTCCATGTAGGAAAACTTACTGTAAAACTAAATTCTCTTAACTCGCGTATTTTTTTTTATAGAGTTACAATAAAAGGAGGAAGATAAAATCCAGGAGTGGCTCTTCTATGTGCTGATCATTGTAATCCTGGTGGTGAAACTATTTAGTGGAGGTGTTGAAATCAGACTACACTTCAAAAAAGCATGTGTCATTTTTAGGGAATAAAAGCAAAGTTACTATAGATGTTCTCTTCCTCCTGAGGCATTCTTTCAGGTTCTGTTTTAACTACCCAGGTCCCAAATCAGTCTTCACAGCAGGGCTATTCTGTTTAAATAGAAACAAATGAGAATCTAAAAAACCATGATGCTTTAAGGAGAATTCCTAAAATCAATATTTTCCTCCCTGGCCCAGCTGTACTTGCCCAACTGTACTGTCCATGAGATTCTTAGTTTTCCAAATTATGTGTGCTGCTGGTTTGTTTTTTGTTTTTCTTTTTTTCTTGCTTTTTTTTTTTTTTTTTTTTTGGGTT
>NW_007728948.1:85477-110454 GCF_000696425.1 Galeopterus variegatus
TTTTTTTTTTTTTTTTTTTTTTTTTTTTTTTTTTTTTTTTTTTTTTTTGGTTAATCCTGGGTTGTCATAGAATTAAAAGATGACACGTTTTTCCTCTTTTGACTTCCTTGTTTTTGATTCTCTCAGTATCTGCAATAACATCATCCGTTTATGTAGAGACCACTTATTTTCTCATTGAATAAACACATATTGAGCACCTGCTATGAGGCGGGCACTGTACTAGGTACTAGAAATACATACCTTAAAAAAAGAAAAGAAAGCCTGCTCTCATGGAGCTTACATTCTGTATATACCAGTGGTGATTTTGTTCCCCTCATCAATAACATTGGGAGATGTCTGGAGAGACTTTCAACATTTTTGTCTGTCACAACCAGGGCATTGGTGCTGCCAGCAGTTGGTGGGCAGAGGCCAGGCATAGTGTTAAACATCCTGCAATGCACAGAGTTATTTGGCCCAGAATGCCCGTATTGTGCTGAAAATTGAATGTCAGAGGGGTATGTCTGTGTAACAGAGATTTTCTACAAATGTACCTGTTCTGGACATTACGATGAGAAATGGTAGGGGCGATGAAGTGAATGTTTTAGAACATTCTAGTTGTAAGGAACAAGACACTCAATTCACAAGAGCTAAAACATATATATATAATTTTTATGTGTGTGTGTGTGTGTGTGTGTGTGTGTATACATATAAGCTAGCAAGCCTGGGAAAGACACTGCATAGCTTTCAGAAGTGAAGGAAGGGCTTACAGCAGCAAAGACCCCAGGGACTGAAACCAGGGATTCTCTGCCTACAGGGCTCTGCCACTCTCCTCATCTCCCATTTTGCTCCTCTCTTCTCCTTTGTACAGTGGTGCCTCATGTGCTACTACTACAGAAAAATCTTCACCTCGTAGAGAACAAATAGCCTCTGGAAGCTCTGGCTGAGAATTTTTCTCAGAGGAAAAATCACTTTTTAAGCATGGCATCCCTGTATGAAACAAGGTGCTTGGCCTTACTATGGTCAGGTGTCTACCCCCATGGACAGGTCTCTGTTGCCTGTGGATGAGGTGCTCTAATTGGTCAGACCCATCCTTAAGGCTAACAGAAATAGTAATAGAGGCTGGAGAATTATTATTTACTATCTCATTACACCACAATGAATGGGCAAAAGATAGGTCTGCAAAGGAAAATATGATGGACAGGAAAGACTAAGTATGTATATGTACGTATGCTACAACAAAGGATGTAAAACCATATCTATGCTTTAAAGCAGTGGTTCCAAATGATCCTAGCACTGAGTTTCCTTATGTTGACACTCCTCTCTTTCCCAGCCTTTTGCCATCCAAAATATTTGTGATGATATCATACATTTATTATATTACAATGGACTTTTTTCTTTTTAAAGTAAATTCTGAGCATTACTTGGAAACTTTTGAGATAATTAGAGATACCTTGAGTTACCCAACAAGGAAATCATTTTATTGATCAGCATATATGAATTGGACACCTACTATGTGCAAAGCTTTGTAAAAGAGACATGGAGGACACACAAAGAAGGCAGCACAGCATCTGCTTTTGAGCTTATATTTTAATTGGCATGTAGGGCAGGTGGCCCCAAAAGTTTCCCTAGTAATATCAGTTGGGCCAATCCTAGCATCTTCTGTCCCTGCTTCAGAGGGCAAATGTCACTATAATGTCACCTGTGAAATTTATAAATTAGGCTGAAGAGCAGACAGCCCCTGACTTAAACTCGCCTACTTGCTTGTACTTGTTTCTCTTAGACTTGACATCTTTCCTGCCGAGCCTGTGACACCTGCCAGAAGCCCTTGGACGTGGTTGGACTCTCCAGTTGAGTCCTGTCTGGTCAATAGCAACAGCAATGGCCACTATTTACTGGTGACTGTGCAGGGTCTTTGCGTCCACCACACACTCACTCTTTGGGACCACATTGTGGGGTTAGCATTTACGTCCATTTTGGAGTCTGAGGTGACAAGCAGCCTGGTAAGTTCATTCATGATGACAGCTTAAAAGTGGCAGGACCTGACATTAGCCTCAGGACTGTGTGACTCCAAAGACCATGGCCTTAATTGCTACAGTGCAGTCTCCTTGCCATTTCTACCTTAGTGAGAAAACCTGGTAGTGGAAATAATTAGTATCTCTTAAGTGATATGGAAACTAAGAACCACAGCAATTCAAGGAGGGGAAAATGTAAAAGGAATTGAGGACAGTTTTTGGAAGAAGAGTCTATGGGAGATGTTCATTCATTCCACACATCCTGCTCACAGGCTCAGGCCAATGACAGTGACTTCTACATGCCTTGTGTTAGCCAGCGAGGCAGTGCGCTGTCCACACCAAGACACCTGACAGTGCTGGTGGAAAGGAATGGCAAAGAGCCTACCTGTGCCAGGTACCATGCTAGACTCTTTGATACATGATCTCATCTACTCCCTAGGGCCCAGGAGGAGTCACTGCATTCCCTCTTGACAGGTGTGAAAACTGTTACCCAGAATGATTAACTAAGGGGAGCAAGACCAAAGACAGAAGATGGGCCAGGATTCAAACAAATCCGCCTGCTTCCTTCCATAGCCTGGGTTCTTTTGAGTTTCTGCCCCCTCCTGCTGTCCTCATCCCCATCCTCATCCTTACTCATCCCCCAGAAAATACTGACCTATTCAAAATAAGGGACGAGAAAGCATGGCCTTCTCTGCTGGCCTCTGCCGTGTTAGCACCACACACTTGTTCTAGGTAAACATGGAAACCTGTAAGGGCAATGAAGATTCCATCCATCTTGAGCAGTGCTAGTGCCTCCCTGCTTTTTGTAAACCTGGTAATTAACTTTTGTCAAGCTTCATAAAAGTGTTAACAGGGTCCTGCCATGCTCCATGCGTATAGCAACATTATTACTTTTTAAACACAAGACAGCCTTTTCCTCCAGTGGAAAATGCATTTGCCCTCACAGTCCAAGGTGCTCAGCTACTAAATTATCTTAGAGGAAAAGTGGAGAATGCAGATTTAAGGGTACGGTATGTAGATATCACTTATTTTTGAAATAAAGGATGATTTCCAAAAAATGACATGAGTACAGAGCTTGTGTAATCTCCATTCCCAGTGATTTTTCTTTGATTGATGTGCCATTAATACTTTAATTGGCAACAGGTGCAGCTGATTGTTGGTTCCTACACTGAGAAATCTGAAATTGAACATAAGGTTCTGATAAATTAATAAACTCCTCTGCTCCAAACAGTTGTTGCTGAGAACTAACTTTCCACGGAGCACTGCTCCATCAAGCACACTGAATTCTTTATGTTAAAAAGCAAAGTGTTACTTAATGATAAATTAAAATTACTCAAAAAGCCGCAGATAGAACACAATAACATTCCCTTCCCAGGGCAAAGGGAAATTGCTGGAAGAGCAGAAGAATGTGATTTGTAAAATAAATTGTTCTCTTTTGTAGACCAAAGTGTTTTGTCTTTAGATTCCATATCACATTATTGAAATAATTGTGTTATCTAATATAAATGGGGGAACGGAGAATAAAAGATTTTTATGTAAGGTCCTTTTCTTCCCTGAGGTAGAAATTAATATTGAGTAGAGACCTAGGGGGAAAATTCCCAAAGTTCTATAAAAGATCTTTAAGTCAGGTTTTGTTTTATTTATTAACCCTCACTTGTTGAGGCCATGCACAATGATTTTGCTGCAAGAATTTGTCTCAATGTACACAGAGAGTGTTAAGTCTTAATTTCCTATCAACGAGAAACAGACCGTTCATTCACAGCCCAGGTTCTGATGTAACAGGTCGTTGTGTCCATCCCCCTAACCAAACACGGGACATGACTCACAGGACAGGAAGAGGCTGACGGCCATCAGAGTTTCACCCTCCCACCCACCCACGAGGCCCAAAATCTGTGAGAAATGCTAACGGAGACAGAAGGCGGTCCTAGCACAGGGGCAGGTGAATAGTAGCTTGAGCAGGAGAGGGCTATGGACCTCTAGGATGGACCAGAGGGGGAAAGACTTCTAGTTGTGCCCTTTTATTCTCCCTCATGTGGCTCTTTGCTGCACTGTAGCTGTTATGGGTCAGAAAGGCAGCCCTGGAAGCCTAGAGCCTTCTGGGGCACTGAGGCTAAATCAGGGGAGTGGATCCAGGTGAGGGTGGGGAGCCAATGTCATTGAGGACAGGTGAGCTGGCTGACCCCATAGCATTCCCTCCCCTCCCCTCTTCTCTCCACCCTGGAGGCTGTGCAGGGACCAAATTGCTATGAGGTTAAACTTGTATAAAGAAAAGCACAGGGATGTGTTCAACCCAGAAAAGTCATCTCTAGAGGTTCTCGTTCCCATCTTGCCCCACCTGAGAAAAGGACTTCCCCAGAAGAGCACAAGCCAGGACCTAGACTCTTGCCCTTCCTCCCATATTGACAGGACTAGCAAAGGCAGCTAAGGGTTTCAAGGGAAGAAGGGGTGATTTCATGTTTCACAGGGGGAATGTGACATCTGAGAAGCATCACCAGTATGAACGACAACTGGAATGGACTATACCAAAGAAAGTCAAATATAGGAAACAGACAGACAAGAATTTGAAATAAGTCTAATACATATCTTCAGAGAGAGAGAAAAAGAATGGATAATGTAAGCACAAAGTGGGAGCAAACATTACGAAAGAAAATCAAATAGAATTATTGGGTATAAAAATATAACAGTTGAATTAAAAAGGAAATGATTGAATTGGTTAAAGAGTAGAAAGGATACAGTCATATAACTGAAAGTACTAGAAGGAATAAAGAGATGAAAGAAAAAAAAAGAGAAGGGGGCACTGAAGCAAATTTTAAAATCTGGCCAACAGGAATCCCAATAAGAAAAAAAGAAAAGAAAATGGAGAGAAGGAAATAGTAAAGAAGTGATGGCAGAGAATTTCCTAAAATTAAGGAAGGATTTAAAAGTCTAACAGAGTGATATTTAAGATATCAAAGACCATGTCAAAACTCCAAAAGCTTACACGGAGTAAAAGCAGAAACACAGAGCAAAAGGAAGTGAGAGAGTGCTGAAATTCTCGTCTTGCTCAGAGGAAAGATATGTCTATTGATAAGCTTTTGATGTTGATGGAAAGAAACTACGCAGAAATGTGAGTAGACATAAGTTCAGAGTATTCACTAAAAGAATAAAAGTGGAATGTGTAATCTTCAGAGAAACAAAATAAAATTTAATTTATCCAGTGGAAAACGGGGGAAAAGACAAAAGAAAACAAAAGAATACATGGATGGACCTTGAGAGAATAATATTGAGTGAAACGAGTCAGGCAGAGAAAAAGAAATACCACATGTTCTCACTTATTGGTGGGAGCTAAAAAATAAACAAATTAATTTACCCACAAACACACACAAAAAAAACCGTGGGGGGGGGGGGAAGAAGATATAACAACTATACTTTTTTGAAGTTGTTACAACAAGCAAACGGAAAGGACATTCTTGGGGGGGAGGGGAGAGAGGGAGGAGGGAGGGAGGTGTCGGTGATGGGCCATAATAATCATATACATTGTATATTGACAAAATAAAAATTTAATGAGAAAAAAAAGAAAGACAAAATGTGGAAATAAAGTAATAAATCACACAAAAAAATAATAATAATAAATATAAATAAATAAAAATAAAAGTAAAAAAAGAAACCAAAAGCGTACTTGCAAAAAAAAAAAAAAAAAAAAAAAAAAAATAGAAAATAAAAAACATTAAATTAAACTTAAGAAATTCTGAGATAAGAAACACTGAAAAGTTAAAAATAATTTATTGGAAAAATACTCTAGGCAAATATGAACGCAAAGAGAACCAAGATAAAAATGTTAATACTAGACAAAGAATTTAAATCATGAGAGAAAAAAATGTATTTACAAGAAACGATATCAAGAAGGTACAATAATCTTGAACATGTACCCACCTAATAATATAGCCAGAAAATTTATAAAAGAATAGCCTGCAGAACTAGCGAAAATAAGAGCTAAATCAGCAATAGCAGTGGGAGATTTAACCCACCTCTCTCAAAATTTGGTAGATCAGATAGATAGAAATTAAACAATGATATAAAAAATTTGAATAATATCCTTAACAAACTTCATTTATTATCAATATATATGCAACCAGTTATTATGGGGCATTAACTGACGTATGATGTTTTACTGTCCAAGAACTTGCACCTCATATTGTCAAATCTCCCTATAGCATTCTTTAACGCCCCTTAGACAGATGCCCCAACTGTTTGGTCACTGTTGGTTATTAAAAGTTCAGTCTAGGGCCGACCCCATGGTGCACTCAGAGAGTGCCATGCTGGTAGTGCAGCAGTGCTCCCATGGCAGGTTTGGATCCTATATAGGGATGGCTGGTTTGCTCACTGGCTGAGTGTGGTGCGGACGATACCAAGCCAAGGGTTGCGATCCCCTTACCGGTCACAAAAGAAAAAAAAAAAGTTCCGTCTAGTTAAGACTTCAAACTCCGCTTCAGTACAGATCTCCTCTCCTCTCTTCTCCCTGATGTAGATGGAACACATGGCTCTGCAGTGGGGAGAGGCCACGGTCCTCTCTTTCTGTGCTCCTCCACACTCCAACAGCACCCAGGAAGGGAGGGAGGTGATGACTCTGCCTTTTCCTTTTATGAGGCCTAACTCTTCTCCTGTCTGGACTAAGAAATCTTATCTCAGTCAGTTATTGGTGGAGGGGAGGTTCTCTGATCTCTCTGTGCTTCAACCTGGTCTGTCAGCTTATGTCGCCTCAGCTTAAGTTACTTCAACAATGTCCAGCCTACTCCACACACAGAAGAGAAGAAAAAACCTCTCACCAGGAACTGTACTTCCCGCAAAGCTGAACATCTGGGCACCAAAATAGGCACTTGCTTCAGGCACAAAAATTTTAAAGACACCAAAAAACTCAGATGAATGGTATTTTAATGCAATATTATCAAAATTTTAAATAGAGCATTTGTATGGCCAAGTTTTCTTTAACCTCAAGTTCCAATATGGCACTGCCAGATTTTGATTTTTACTGCCTCTCTCCCCTCCTCAACACTACTTTTCCATAAACAGGAGAGAGGGTTAGACAGTGACAGATGACAGCAGGGTTAGTTCTGCTTCTCATAGTAAACCCTGAGGAAGATGTGGCACTTCTAGCACTGATGGGTCCTTTAAAAATTAGAAAACTTTGTGCCCCTCTGTTTACAGCAGATGACTCTACCTCCTGGCCAATTCAAGGGCAATACCAGAAGGCCAGTGAGAGTTTTAAAGAGAAACCAAAGAATACCTCCAACAAATATAGAATAATTATCATTTTCTAAGCATACCTGATACATTATAAAAATATCCATATCCTGGATCCTAAAGCATCAATAAATTGCATAGAAGCTATAGATGAAGTGTTTTTGAAGTGCCAGTATTCAACTATATTTGACCTACCAAAACGACAATTTCACTTGATCCAAATTAGTATATCACACAGACTATATATTGTCTGACCACAGTGCTCTAGTATTAAAAATTATTGACAAAAAGCTAACTTGAAAAATATTTCTTAAATCTTTAAGGTAATTGATAAATAGAAAAGTTTTGCTTGATTTGAACTAACCTCTTCCTCATTAAAATCTGCTGTAAAACCCATGCAAGTTAACATAAAACAACTGTTTAAAACACCAACATGGATAGAAATTGAGAGGCTCTGATCCCCTGAGAGAAGGGAAACACTCTGAATGAGATCCACACTCATCCAGCTTTTTCCACATGGGCATTTCCAATTTTTAGCATGAGGGAATAGAATTCTAGCTGAAAGTGGCATTTCCAATGGTCTGAGAAGGCAGGTGTTGGAGTTCAGGACAGCTGAAGTCACTGGGACTTGAGGGGCAAAAATCCTAAAAGAAAGAAAATAATAAAAATAAGAACTCATGAGTCCATACTGATAGTAAATATATTATTAAATTCATTAAAGTAGAATGTCAGCTAAAATGTAAAGGGAATGATGGAGTTAGAAAATTACCATTTTGCAACTATCCTAGTAGTAATTTATTCAGGCAGGAATCACCAATGAATGATAAAACTACTTGGTGAAAATTTGATGAGGAAATAGTCTTAAAATATCTTCCCACAAATTACTTATTAATTACAAAGAGACATCATTGCCTTCTAATGTGATGCACTGAGAAGGAAAGATACATTACTTATGTGTTATTTCTGCCAAAAATGTATAACTTGAATCTAAACATAAGAAAACCCAAATTGAGGATCAGTCTGCAAAACATCTGGCCCTTACTCTTGTAAAATGTCAGTGTTATGAGGGAGTTAGGAAGCTGTTGCTATAGGTCAAAAAAGATGATGAAGACCTGAACTAAAGCAATGGCAATGGAGATTTTCAGGAGGGATCAAAACATGTGAAACATAAATTCTGTGTCTCAACATTTATAGATTGCTTAGATGTGGCAGGAGAGGGAGATGAAGAAGTCCAAGTTTTCCATCTGGGATACTTATCCTGAAAGAGATTTAGAAGAGCAGTTTTAGGTGACAAGGGAGGATGAGCTCTATTTTAGAGGTAGACTTACTTTGAGGTACACACGAACCATCCAAGCAAAGAGGTCTGTCCTGCAGTTGGGTTGAAGGGAGAGATCAGATAGATCTTAAAGACATCTGCCTGTAGGAAGTGGTTAAAATCCTGGAACCCAGGCGAGCATGAGGAATAAGAAGAGAGGAAAGAAAAATGAAGCTAGGAACCACCAAAGGACAGAGCAAAGAAAAAGGAGCCAGCAAAGAAAAATAAAAGGAAGGTTCAGAGAATTTAGAAGAGGCCTGGAAGGGTTTGGTGTCCAAAATGCCAATGAATAAGAACATTTTAAGACCATGTGCTAGACACCATGCTAAATATCAGCAAATACAGATAATTTACACATGATGACTCTTGCACCCACAAAGCCCAGAAGCTTGTTAGAGGGAAAAACAGAACAACACAAAATGTCTAAACCATTCGACATTGATCTACACAGCACACAAAGAAAGAAAAATATAGATGCCGTGCAGGGGGAGCACAAAGGGGAAAAGCTTTTAACTCCCTTGGGGCGTTAGGAAACAGGTTCCCAAGACCCTGTGGGTCATCTCTGGGTACTCTGGAATCGTCAGTTAATGAGTATGGTGGCCCTGACTTTGTGTTGTTCCCTCCTAACCCCAGGAAAACCACTGGTATGCCTGAGTGAACCAGCTGAGTATGCACTCTCGGAAGGACATGAAAGCTAATAAATGGGAGTCTCACTGTTGACACCGCACAGCCAATTCACTACCTTTTGCTTTCAGTTACCTCTTTTTCTAAAGAAAACCAAGAGACTCTTTCCTTTTCTCAGCCCTTTTTCCCATTTGGCCTTTTTCTTACCAATCATTGTTTGGCAACTGTGAAGGAGAGGATATTCTAGGTAGGGGAATCCTGTACAAGGTCATGGAAACTTCAGAAAACTTGGTGAGAAATGCAAATAATTTAGTACCAGTGGGAGAGTAAAAAGAGATAAAATTGGGGGGAAATAGGGGGCTCAGGGGCCCTATCAAGGAAACAGTTGCCACTTGGATAGAGTGGTGAAGGAGATAGATGGGGATGTGCCAGGTACTATTCTAAACGTTGTGCACTTATTAACTCATACATCTGAAGTAGCTTCTATCATAATCCCCATTTTACAGATGGGGAAACTGAGGCAGAGAAAGACAAGTAACTTGTCCATACAGTGTGTAAATGATGGAGCCAGGATTTGAACCCAGGCAGGGTAGCTCAAGTCTATCTGTGGCCTTAACCACCACACCCTAGAGCAGAAATAAGACATTAAATAAAAACAATGATGATACAAAATATGAAAGGAAAGAACGGGGGCTGTGAGAAACATTTTCCAGATGGGAAAACCTTACACAGATTGAGGATAGATGATCTTCTCACGATCATACTTCATCAGTAGTTGATAGAAATTCTAATGTTGTACCTCCAAACTCCTATGATGGTTCTGGACTCCTTTCTGATCCTTGGTGTTGTCAAGAAAGGAGTGAACCCTGAACCAATTTATAGTGCCTTATTGTGGGACAGAAAGAACTCTGGATGGAAAGGCAAATATTCAGGGTGGGGTCTAGCACCATCCCCCAGTGGTCACCTGGAACTCTGTGCCTCGGTTTTCTCCTTTCTAAAATGAGGGTGTGAAGTGTGGTACAAAATAATTGTTGAAGCCTTGGCAGCTCCCACATTTTGTGAACTTAGCATTAGACAGGCCTTTTAGTGGGGCTGTGGACACTTCCCAGTCATCCAGAGCTCGTAAAACATTTGTCAGAGGTCACAAAATTACATTGTCTGAAAAAATAATGTGTTTTAAATGTATGTTATGCTAAAAAAAAAAGAGTTATCTTTTAAGAGATAAGGCTATATATCTGTAAATAGTAAAACCAGTTCTGTTCAAATGAGCAAAGCTATAACAACACTCTAAACCATTAGAAATACTTTGGCTGACTGGAGCTCATAGAACAAATACCTGTCAGTGTGTGATTAGGCCTGGTACCCGTCCCTAGCCCATTGTAGATATTTAAACAATATTCATTATTTTCCTTCTTTGCTATCCATTAGCTTCTGCTCTCTGTACTTCTTAACTCCTGCTGGGTGATTTCTAATGACTGTGCCATCCTATTTATTCTTCTTTTAGGAGCTTGGGCAATTTTGTAATTATTAATTGCCTCCCTTTAAAGTATACTAGGCCCTTAGATTTTTTTTTTTTTTTTTAGTACTTCTACATGGTTGCTTATTTTGGTGAAAAGACTTTTTATCAAGTACCAATAGGCATACCTGGCTGCAAATATTTCTATGCATGTGTCAAGCAAACTACTACTGGTTTCATTGAAGACACCAGGTTTAAAGACTCCAGCCTATGGGAAATGAAAAATATTTAGGATAAACGTAGAAACTAAGCCTCCCAGAACTTATTGGTATGCCTTTAGACTTCTTCCACTCTCAGACATCAAATGCATCATCATTGTGATGTTGGTGAATATAAACGGCCTAGCAAAATCTTCCAGATGAGTTAAAATTGAGATTTGATTGATCAACTCTCTCTGCAATATAGATGGACTCTGATGTAAATGTAAATTCATATCTCCTGGAAAGTTATAAAGTGATTCTCAGAGAAGAGTAAAAAACTACCATTTATTGACCACTAACTATATGCTGGTGATATGCTAAGCATTTAATATATTTTTTTAAGTTAATTCTTATAGCAACCCTGTGAGGTATATACAGTCAGTCCTCTGCATCCCAAATTCCACATCTATGGATTCAGCTAATTGAGGATTGAAAATATTAGATAAAAAATTAAAAAATAACAGTATAACAATAAAAGTAATGCAAATAAAAAATACTACAGAATAACAACTATTTGTAGCATTTATATTGTATTAGGTACTATAAGTAATCTAGAGATGATTTAAAGTATACAGGAGGATATGTGTAGGCTTTATGCAAATACTGCATTTTATATCAGGGACTTGAATATCCCAGGATTTTGGTATCCTCTGGAGGTGAGTGGGATCTAGGAACCAATCCCCAATAAATACCAAGGGATGACTGTATTATAATCCTTATTTCACAAATGAAGAAACGTTTTGCAAAAGAATATTTAGAGATATTAACACCCAAAGAATCACTGAGAAAAGGTAGGTGATCCAAAAAGAGTGGCTAACATGGGAGAACTTGAATAAGGGGTGTTAAGACACCCCTTACTAGGGTGGCCACTGTAACAAATTACCACAAACTTGGTGACCTAAAATGACAGAAATTTTTTCTCTCACAGTTCTGGCAGCCAAAAGTCCAAAACCAGCCTTTATGGAAGGAAATCAAGGTGTCGGCGGAGCCATGCTCTCTCCAGCGGCTCTGGGGGAAATCTGTTCCTTGTCGGTCCCAGCTCGTGGTGGCTGCAGCATCCTGCAGCTCCGATGTCTCTCTCTGTTCCACCCTTACACCTCTCTTCATGTGTCACGTCTTTCTTTTTTTTTTTCCTTTTTGTCTTTTCGTGTCCGGCAACGGATCGCAACCCTCAGTGTCGCGCCCGTACCGGACCGGGACCGGCAACGGGATTGCAACCCTCGGTGTTGCGCCCGCACCTCGCTCAGCCAGTGAGCGGGAACCAGTCTGTATGTGGGATCCGAACCCTCGGCGGGAGCACCGCTGCGCTCTCAAGCGGCACACTGTAGCAGTGCGCCACCGGGCCGGCCCCGTGTGTCACATCTTTCTGTACCTCCCTCTTAAAAACATACATGTGATTTCATGTAAGGCTCACCTGAATAATCCAGGATAATTTCCCCATATTGAGATCATTAACTGAATCACTATACAAAGTAATATTTACAGAGTTCAGGGATGAAGACCTGATATTTTTAGGGGCTATTATTCAGCCTAAGACAAGGGGAAATAGTATTCTCTTCCGTCTGAACCTTCTGATTGTAGCCATCACTCTTTCCTGGCCTTCACAAGATTTAAAAATTGGACTATAGGCTCACAATTCCTTGTCCACAGGTCTGAATTCCTAAAAGCTCTGAAAACGAAAATATTTTTCCACAAATTTGTACAAATTCAGTGGTAGAAAAACCCGATGTAAATTGAAACAAAGTTCTTTATGATCCTTACTTATCCCCTTAGCATAAATATCTATACATTCACTATAGAAACGTTAATTTTTTTTGTTACTGGATGTCCTACTAGGAACATTATATAATTTCTATTATTATTATTCCAAAATCTGAGAATATTTGAACTCGAAAATACATTTTATCCCAAGAGTTTTAGATAATAGATTGTGAACCTGCAGTAAGATAGGAGCTAGAAACAATCTCTAAGGACTTTGATAGTGATGAAACATGTCAGACAAACTGAAAATTCCTTAAGGACCCTAGAGTATGGCAAGAGCCTTCTGGGAGTCATGGAATCAACACATTTAGGAATCCCTATGAGGTGGTTAAAAACGATTTCTAGGAAGATAATAAGTGTCATAGATAAATGTGAAAGAGATATGGGGAGAAAAGCCACGGTGTTCAGAGTAACCCTTTCATCCCTTTTTCTCCTGGCAATATTCTGCCCAAATTGTTTGGATCTCTCCATCTCCCCCGACGAGCAGGGTTGGAGCCCCAGTCCCTGACTCATAGCAACATCTCCTGCTGTGACCATGACAGAGGGTCCCAACGATGGGGTGACAGCTGTCATGCCTGGTTTGTGTCCTGAAACGCTGGTGAGCCTCATCTCTTCCAGCTCGTAATCAGATTGTGGATATTATAGCCAGGAGAATCTGACCACCTGATGGATTCACTCTTTCCCTGTTACCACCACTACCACCAGAACCACCATTTTTCTCACACACACACACACACACACACACACACACTCACACACACACACACCCCTCTGGGAGAAGATGCCTTCAGCCACTTTGAGGTGATGATCTCCTTACGTATGTTCACGCAAACATAAACACACTCACCTTTACCTTCTTTTTAAGGATATAAATACAGACAGTGAGAGGTTTTTAAATTTTTTTTTATCTTTCATCTCTAGTGGGTATCCTAACATACTCTTCTTGGGTTGGCCATTGTGAAAATGCATAACCTTGATCAAGGAGAATGTGGATGGCTGAAGAAGGTAAATCCATCATGTCAACTAGAAATGAATTACTCAAAAAGTATGAACTCATTTGGAAAGATGTAGAAAGTCTAGTAGCATCATTTCCCTTTGAAAAAGATAACATATTTTTTATGGAGATATCCAGAAGGAAATCATACTATCTCACCCGGTGATTCACTCCAGTTTGTCATAAACATTCTTCTTCCGTTTCTGTTTATCATCAATATAAATGACATCCCTTCATGGTCTGGATGCCATTTCAGGTAAGTCTTCAGATTCTTTATTGGTATTATAAAGGTATGAGAGGTTCACATAAGTGAAATTTTCAAAGAAATAACACATATTTTACAAAAGACAAAATATAGAAATAAAATTATAATCATTTAAATGAAAATATTTGGAGTGCATTGCCCTGCTTTCGTAAGGAAGGGATAGGAAGTGCTTGATTTTTGGCTATTCGATGTGCAGCAATTCCTGGTAATGGAGCTATGCTTGAGTACCCATGTGATTAACTATTAACAGACAGAGCAGGACAGTGACAAACAAGGGTCCCCAGGTGATTCTGGCAGCAGCCTAACTGGCTCCACAGAGTTCCCTGACTCTTCATCTTAGCTCAGCCCTCTGGCTCACCTCATCCATGCACAGAACTCTCCAAAATGTCTCTCCAATAGAAAGCACCTGCACTGGTTCCCTAGGGTCCACAAGAAAGAAAGTGCAGCTCTAAGTAAGGAGAGAAGGTGGATGGCATTGAGATCAAGTTTCTAGTGTGACTGAGAAAACATAGCTAATGCTAAAAACAAGTTTTCTTAAAATATTTTGAGCAATTACACCAAAATTTGAATAAGTGCACAGCATTCCAAAGAAAATACGGACTGCTCATTGGAAGGGACTGCTTCTTGGGAAGATCACTGACTTAGAAGACATGAGGACCTGGGTTCTAGTCCCTGTTTCTGTCCCTTATTAACTATGTTACACAGGGAATGACATTTAACCTCATCGATCCTCAATATTCATCTGTAAGAATTCAAAATAACAATAGCCCTACTAATATGTGAGAGTACTTTGAAACTGCAATAAATTAATTAATTAATAGGAACTTTAAAAAATAAATTCCAAAGTACAACACAAATAAATATCTGCTATGACAAATGAGAAATGCTCAATGCTTATTAAAACATTAGTCTCATTTTTTTATAGCCACATAGGACATAACTTCTCAAAAGTTCCTGCTGAAAGGGTACAACTTCTGAAAGATGTCTGCAAAACCTTTTCCAAGAGATTTCTTCTAATTCCATAATGCTGAAATTTTCACCACCTGCCAATGAGAAAGAATATCAGGAATAAACTAATTCTGTTTAATATTTATGCTATTCCCTCATAATAAATAAAATTTATGTAATTGGTTGTGATATTACCCTGTTTAATTATGTATCTTGAAGAGGCTTTATATTATACATGGTTATCATTTATAATTAATTAATTCAATATGGAGTTTGTGTTCACGCCTATAAAAATTTGGGCACAAGGTGCTGTGTCAAGAGTATAATCCTCTTCTGTGTCATTCTCACTACAAGAAAATCAGGTTTAACTTACAGCATATTTTCTAGGAACACCTCATACTAAATTCAAATATGCCTTCTTTGTTATGAACCTATTTTAATGTTTCTTTTATGGGTGGGAGTCATCACTGAGAGTGGGGAGGGTGTAGATAAAAGGTGAATGAATGAGTTTCCCCAGAGCTGATTTTTCTAAGTCAAACTACATTAGTTTTCTTATCAAACTGCTCTTCTAAAGTTCACTGGTATATTTCAAATTAAAAAAAAAAAGATTTTCCCTCTTTGTGTTAATCCTACTTAATACTGTCGTGATAATGCTTCTTTCTTGAAATGCTCCTTCTCCCTGTTCATGCTACAACTTGCTCGTTGCTGCCCGTGTGCTCCTCTGGCGGTCCCTCTCCACTCCCCCAAGTTGGCTTTTCTTCCATCGCTCACTCTCTCCTGTACCATCCCTGGCCATCGCGGGCTTTATTCTCTCTTGTGCTGCTTGGTCTCTCTGAAAAATCCTCACCACTCTCATGGATTCAACTATTCCCTAAAAGATGATGGCTCTCCAACTATGTCTCTGTCCCTAATGGATCTCCTCATACACTTATTAGGACGCCAGTAGGAAATTTCAACCCAAATGTTCCATGGACTCCCCAAGTTCAATTTATCTAAAACACAATTAATTAATCTCTCTCCTCCTGTGGATCCTTTCTCAGTGAACAGCTTCATTATACCTTCCCTCCCGAGGGCCATCCACTTTGAAGTCTTCCTCATCCAATCAGATCCTCGTTGTTCTGCCCCTGTAATGTCTTCACAGCATCCTGTGCACCCCACCACCCTTTCCTTTGTTCAGGCTTTTATCCATCAACTGAGAGAAGAGAGGAACTAACATTTCCACGTGCTCACTAGGCACTTTATATACGTCTTCCATTCATTTGCTCAAGAACCATAAAACACTGGTATTATTCTCATCACTATTTTTCTGTTGAAAAAAAAAATGAGTCTCAGAAAGGTTAAAATGTGAGCTAAAAGTCACAGAGCCAAAACGAATTTAGGTCTGTCTAGAAATCCCAGTCTCTTCCCATCTTCCGTCTTAGTGTTTCTTTTTTTATCCCAACCAGTCTCCCTGTACTGGTCTCTCAGAATTTTTGATGGAGCAGCTCAGTGGTCTGGGGGTCAGGTTTTACTTTTCTGCCCTCACAGTATTAACCAAAGTTTTAAATTTTCTTTTAATTTTTATTTATTTATTTATTTTTATTTTGGCAGCTGGCCTGTATGGGGAACTGAACCCTTGATCTTGGTGTTACAAAGCCATGTAACATTTTAAATTTTAGAAGTTCTTGCGCACCCTGTTCCAACCCCCACCCCCACCCCCCAAAATAGTTATCTTCTCTTTAAAACATCAGGGAATCCTGGAATGCTAGGCCCAGTTTCTCACATAACAGTAATCAATTGACTCAACCCAAGTGATGGCTAATCCCACTGGAGATGGCAGGCACTCGACAGTTCACCAGGCACCATCTTTCCCAGGTGATGCTCAGTGTCACTTGCCACTGATCACTGAGCTTATCCTATTGCATTTTTAAGAACAAGTTGATTCATTTATTCATATTATTTTGTCATGCCATGGTTGTTTGAAGTTGCAATCCCTAGACTGTAATTGTACTAGTCGGCTTGGGCTGCCATAACAAAATACTAATAACTGGTGTTGGATAACACTGCATTTTTTCAGGGTACTACCACATGCTTTATCTAATTTCACCCTCAGTGTAAGTTTATAAAGCATCACCATTCTTATTAACATCCTCATTTTATAGGCTCTCCAAGAGGTTTAAAGACACGCCAAGATCACAGAGCCAGTTTAATAGTGGAGTCAGGATTTGAGTCCAGATCCCCCAGCCTCAAATCCTCAACCCTTCCTATGAGACTACAATGTCTCAGACACATAACGGTGAACTGACTGGCCTTTCATTGTTGGTTATTCCCCTTAGTCTCCTTCTGGCAGCAAGATGATCAAAAAGCAGGTTGAAAGGAAGAGCAGCAAAAAACTTCAGATCATTCCCAAGCTCAAAAACCAGTGTCTGAAGAATCCAGAGCTAACTGGATAATAATCAGGATATAATGGTGGTGACAAGCAGAGAACCTTCCATTACTGCCTTACATGCTCACATACCAGTATCCTTGCCCCTTTGATAAACCACCATTTAGATGATTCCTTTAATCCCAGCCTGGTCACTGCAACTGTGCTCTTTCAGGATTTGCACTGCTCACAACCTGTGCATGTTCATGAATATGTGTAAAATCCAGTTGGAATATGGTGGTGCTTACTGGGCTAAGCAACACCCCTACAAAAAATGTTAGCCTTTCACGTAGGCACATAGTGACTCAGTATGCTCTGCCCATGCACCTCCCATCCCACCCTTTAATATTATTAATTTTCACTACGTTACATTAAAGCACATATTGTAAGGCCTCTATCCTGCTCATGTGGTCTTTATTTCAGGGACTCTTTCCTTTGCATTTTCATATTACCATTGTCGAACACACTGTCTGCTACTGGGATACCCTTACGCCCTCCCTTCTCCTGTTCCCATGTGGAAATGCCCATGAATGCAACACTCCAGGCTGCTTCTGGCTCCTTGTTTGCTGCTTTTCCTTCCCCCATGCCTCCCTGGAATTAGGAGAAACTTCTCTAGTTAGCAAGTTTGGCAGAAGGAACGTGGAACACATTGGAAGGAGTCAGCCTGCCTTCAGGAATCAACATTCTTTTCCCACTGTGCTTAAAGCTTAGTGAGCAAGCTGGGTGATAAATTTAACTTAGAGAGTGCTGATTATGTTAGCAAGTCCGTATGGCCATTTCTCCAATCAGCTTCATTGGTAATAAAGTTGATATTTTGATCTGCATATCTCTGACTGTGCATTTATCTTTGAAATGGTTCTAAACATGAGAAGGGTAGTGTTATTTATTGAGACTCTGACACTGTTATGATATTGCTTAAGAAATGATTGTAGATGGAAGAAATTAATGAATGTATAACAGAATGTCTGACCAATGTCTTTTGTAACAGTACATCTTTCACAGACAAGATGGTTTTTCCCTGTGCTTCATGGGAACTATATCTAATGGTCAGGACCTTGCACACTTGAATCTCACAAAAGTGTATGCGGAATGCAGTTCTGTTAAAAACCTTTAGCAGTATGAATAATCAGAACAGGCTCTGATCTTCCATGGGTAAGCATGATAGGCTATTCCATCTGCATCCACATCTTTACATTTCTGTATGCATCAACACTTGAATGATAGCTAATCTTAGTCTCTTATTTATTTTTTAATATATTTTGTTTTTATTTTATTTTATTTTATCTTATTATTTTATTTTATCAATACACAATGTAGTTGGTGTTTGTTTTAGTCTGTTATTTAATTGCAAAGTTTCCTTTGGGAATGGACAAGCTGAAAAGCCACCCACACTTCTCCAGAAATTTGCTGTGACTCAATAACCCTATTTTTCCTATATATGTGTTTATATATTGGAAGAGTAAAAAAGGAGAGAGAGAAAGAAAGAGTATGTGCATGTGATTAGTAAATGTGAGGGTTTCTTCTTAATCACTGGAGAGAGCTTGGTAACTTACCCTATGGTATAATCAAGTAATTCTGCTTACCTGTCAGTCCCATTACAAAAAGAATTAGAGGCCGGCCCGTGGCCCACTTGGGAGAGTGTGGTGCTGATAACACCAAGGCCACAGGTTCGGATCCTATATAGGGATGGCCGGTTTGCTCACTGGGTGAGCGTGGTGCTGACAACACCAAGTCAAGGGTGAAGATCCCCTTACTGGTCATCTTTAAAAAAAAAAAAGAATTAGGACAGTGACCGACCCGAGGTAACCAGAACCCCCATGCCCAACAAAAAATTTTCTAGAATATGAGAGCTAAAGGATGTTAATGCCCCCAAGAAGCCAGTCAGAGGAGGCCACTGTGATAAGTTCTTGCCGGTTTCCATTATCTGACCAGTAGGGAAAAGGAAGAAGGAAGGGAGGGGGCCCTAAGGGGCTACATAAAGCATACAGGCTACATGCAGAATCACATTGGGTTATGAACTCTTCACTCCCAGTTACTGAAATTGAATTTCAAGGGTGATCACTCACTAATGATTGTGAGTCAAGAATAAAACTCCTTTCCCTCCTCCTTTGTGCAGAAATCCAGGATTCTACTCCAGCAGGTCGCCTACCGATGGGCCTTGCCCCTAGCAATGTTGCTAATGACAGCTTCCTCACCGGGAGAATCGCTAGAACGACAGCGGCTGCCAGAAAAGCCTGGCACCAGACTCCTCTCCAACTCAGCATGGGCCTTGCCCCTAGCAATGTTGCTAATGACAGCTTCCTCACCGGGAGAATCGCTAGAACAACAGCGGCTGCCAGAAAAGCCTGGCACCAGACTCCTCTCCAACTCAGTGCCTAATGCTATTACACGTTCTACAACAGCTGCATGGATACCTCAGTGAGCCATTTGAGCATTTCAGAGCAGATAAAGAACTGCCATTTACTTATACCCAGCACTAATCCAAACATGGTCTTTCACAAAATGATCAAAATAAAACAGCCAACTGGGCTGATAACAAAAAGTTTACAAATGAAGCTTTGAAGCAGAACTTCTTCCCACCCCCCCACATAAAACTATGTCCTGTACTTATCATACGTATACAGGAAGACAGCGAGATGTCATTCTATTTTTTCCCCAAGCATAATACAGTGGGTTTGCTTGCTTTCTTCTCAACATGGTCATTTTCTGCTCACTTCTTTCTCGTGGATAATCCGCTTAATTGAATGGTTTATGCAGTCATATGCAATCATCCAGAAGCTTATTTCTCACCTGCTTAGCAAGTATCTGGTGCACAGAAATCAATAAGGATGTACCCCCTCTTCTCCTTTAACGGTGTAGTGAGCGAGACAGGTATTTAAACAGACTTACGTGAACATGTTTTAGATGCTACGCCTGATGTTTACTTGTGGCCCACAGGGGGTTCAAAGAGAAAAATGACCAATTGTCTCTGGAAAGAGGTGGGGAAGGGGATAGTTCATAGAGGATTCCACCTGGGAGATGATCTAGTCCAGTGGGGTTTTCCAGCTGGGCTCCTCTGAGTGCTCAGGTGCCTCAGACAGCAAGCGGCTGCTCCTTTCTCCACAGCCTCAGACAGAAAGCATCGCTATTGATCAATTCTATACATTGAGGTGCCGAATGACGGGTTGTTAAAATAAATTATTGTCAACACCTGGCACACAAATTCTTCGAGGTGGAAATTTTGTCTAGGAAAAGAAGCAAAAACAAAAATCTGTGGTGGTCAAAGAGGGAAAAAAGGGATAAGGGGGTTAGGAGCAAGGGGAAAAGAGGCAATAACCAGAGGCTGAGCCCAAGTTTTAAGAAAGGACAAAAAACTCCTAGCAGCATCGAGTAGGAATTTTAAGTTATTTGCTTGTAAATCCCACCATCTTTCCAAAATATTCAGTAAACCCTTCCACACACACAAAGACTTACATGAGTGTTGCTGTTTTCATGTTTTGTTTTTAGTGGGAATTAGGGTGAACAGCTGAATGTTATGCTTGAATCAAGGAAGAGCGGAACAGGCGAAGCATGATCCATACCCAGGGAAGTGGGGCCCACAGGATGAGGGCCACAGGCATTGTCCTTCCTCGAGGCACAGGCTGAGGCTTGAGTTTTCTTTTCTGGATTTTAAAGCCCAAGGAGTCCCTAGTACCTGGGCCAGACAACAAAAATTCATTTAAAAAAAAAAAAAAAAGCGGTTAAGTCTGCAGCCAGTTTGAGAGCCGTTGACTTAATCCAAGGCCCTCATTTTATTGTTGTAAAACCACAGCCTCCACAGAAGTGCAGGGACCCGTGTGAGGTCATCCCCCAGATCCTAATGGGCACAATCAGGACCGGAGACCCGTTCTCCTCACCCAGGAGGGGCGAAGCCTCTGTCCACTATGCAAAGTTCCTGCTCAGCAGTCTGCTATAACTGCGGTACTTAGATGGAGGAAATAAACACTGACAAGTCCCAATCTCAATCCGGCCCCACAGCATAGCATGCGAAAAGAATAGAGTTCTGGAATCAGAGAGACTCTGTGGATTTTCCTCTGCAATCTTGGGCAAGTGATTTAATCTCACTGAGCCTCATGTTACCATGTATAAATGGAACAATAATATTTATGCAGGATTTTTTAAAAATTGAATAAAGTAATATATGTAAAGTATATGCCTCATAGTAAGCAATGGATAAATTGTAGCGATTACTCTTGCTATCAAATAAACACCTTTACAAATGTACCACAAGATTTATTTTTAAATGCTTTTTGTTTAATTATAAGACATACATTTTCACTATCACTAATGGAGAAAATATTTTTAATTTTTTTTTTTTTTTGTCGTTTTCGTGACCGGTAAGGGGATCGCAAGCCTTGGTGTGGTGTCGCCTGCACCGCACTCAGCCAGTGAGCGCACCAGCCAGTCCTATATAGGATCCGAACCTGCGGCGGGGGCGTCACTGTGCTCCCAGCGCCACACTCTCCCGAGTGCACCACGGGGCCGGCCCTAAATTTTTAAGAAAGGATATCCCATGTTCTATTACCCTGAAACAATCACTGTTAACATTTTGATATATTTCAACAGGAATTATTTAGAATGTGCCATTTCTTGTGCCTCATAACCTTCCAATAACACTCAATTTAGAATAAAAAATTGGCAGGAATGCAGTCTGTTCTAAAACCAATTTCTTGTTTGTTTTGTATCTTGGGGTGTAGTGGGAGGAGAGAAATTATACACAGATATAAACTATGTCAACACAAACATTGTCACATTTTAAAATCATATTTTCATCCTTTTTTTACAAGTAGATTTACAGAGTGCTTTATGGTCCATTAAAAATGTTCCCATGTACTATCTTTTTTGATGCTCTTAACAGCCCAGGGCACTAGGTACTATTATTATACACATTTTACAGATGAGGAAATCGAGGATCAGAAAAGTTAAATGATTTACTCTAGGTCTTTCAGGTACTGAGAGTTTGGACTGAAGCCTAAACCTTTTAATTCAAAGCTGGTACCTCTCTGCTAATTATCCTTACCAAGGAGAACTCTCTCTAATTAGCCTTAATAATCTAAACAGCCTTAAAAATAAATCAGGAAAGAGCACAATGAGAAAGTACAGGAGTACAAGTTGGGAGATCTAGGCTGAATGCCTATTTATGTTACTGGCAAATCAGTCGCCCTCCCTGGCTTTAAGGATTCCTCGTTTATTGAATGAGAGATGGCTTCTTGGTGAAAGGGGATACCTTCTAATACTAAATCCTATCATGCTAAGGTACATGAAAAATTTACATCTTTCTAACTTGTGAGAACATTTTTTATATGATGCTTGTAAAAATACTGTCTAAAACTCTAAAAAACTACAGTGAGACATCTTTCAACCTAAAATGTTAAGAATCTCCAATCTGTCCTAGGCCTGGGCCACCTTTAGCCCCTAGCAGAAGATCTTTTGAGAATCTATAGTGCTGTGGGCCCCCAGCTTGGCAGAGAGAACTTAGCCAAATATGAGTATCTCAAGCAGAATTCCAAATGTGGATTTCTTTTGCCAAGAGTATGGTGCTCACCCAATTGAATTCTGATGACTGTTTTACGATGTTCTATCTCATTATTAGCTGGATGTCAATTTGGGATTTTCAGAACACATATACCTTTTGGAGCAGATGTTATAAGAGATACTAAGAGATTGGCTAAATACTTTTGGGGGGGGGGGGTGAGGGAAGAATCTCTAAACTTAGTTGAATCCTCTGGATCCAATATGGGAGACTGAATTCTTAACCCAAGAAATGCATGTGTTGAAGTCACCGGTATCCAGGACTGCCAGCCAAATAAACTCAGGCACCAGCCCCTGCTAAATACAGACATATTGCTGCTCACGTCCTCCTGATCTTTGGACTGCAGCAGTTTCTCCACTCCAGGAAACCCTGGGGAGGACGAGGAACCAGCTGTTGCACTACAGAGGGAGGGGTGTGTTATAGTTCTTTTCCATACTAAAGCAGCAAGCCTTTCTTCTGAACATTCCATTTCCTAGATTGTTGAACAAACTTGAAGAAGATAATTTTCTAAGCCATACACTTAACCAAATAATCATGGTTTTTCTTTGACTCTATTTACATTTCTCAGCCTGGCTTTCAAGGCCCCCACCTACCTAGACAACCTCCCCTACAATTCCCCTGCCTGGTTTGCCTCTCTTGCCAGGATGAACTCTGTCCTCCCTTCTTCTCCCTCCCCAAAATGGAAATAACTTCCACCTCCTTGCCACTTATCCAAGCCCTTTAAATCTCAGTAACAGTCACACCTCCTCCAGGAAGTCTTTCCTGGTTAGTAAGCTAACGTACATTGGTAGATGTCATCTTGGGCTCTCACAGTACCTAGTATCTCTCTATACCTTCAGTTCCGAGTCACATGCAGTGCTTTATTGCACAGCTGTGTCACATGTATACCATACAGCTCATCAGCTTAACCAGCTTACAATTTCCATAAGAAGAGGAACTTTGTCATAAAGTCACTTGGTGCACATTTAGAGAGACAGAAGGGTTGAGAGGCCCGATTTGTTGACAGATGCCCTGGTGTGAACCTCAGCCCTATTCCTTACTAGTGTGCGACCTTGGTCAGGGGCCTAATATCTTCGAGAACCTGTTTTCTCATCTGTAAAATGGGGAATATGACAGCACCTGCCTCTTAAGGTTGTTGAGAGGATTTTAGGAGTCTTTTCAGGTTAACGTGCTTAGAATAGATCTGGCGTGTCTTAAAGTACTCAGTGTGAGCCACTGATGTTGGAGGAAGGGGTTGGGGGTGCCGATAGTCAGCCTTAACCCACCCCGTCCTCTTACCAGGTTCTTGACTCCACCACAGGAAAGAATTCAAGAGCAGAGTCATAGTAGAAAGTGAGAAAAGGTTTAATGTAACATAACAAATACAGGTTACACAGAGAGAGTGCAGCCTAGTCCCAGAGACTGAGCAGGGCCCACACCAAGTATAACACAAAAGCAAGAAATACACACTTAAAGTTCAGTACAGAGTGCAGGCTGGCTCAAGAGAGTAAGCAGCTGCTTGCTGAAAGTAAGTTTGATTATAAAAGAAAGAAATACACAGTCCACAGGCAGAGAGCATGTGGCTCCAGGAAAGTGAGCAAGGACCCTACCTTCTGCGGGGTTTGGCTTTTATAGTTTTTCTATCTAATGCATACTCAGTTAAGGGGGTGTTTCCTAGTTATGTGACATAGTCTTGCACATGCTCAGTTGGTCTCTTCTTGGAGCACGTTCATCGGCCAAATCCTATCATATGCACCAGGTATATTCAAAAACATTCTGTGCTCTCTAACACCTCTACTGGAAGGTCGTTCAGAAGTAAAGTCCACTTTACTGAGCATGCCTAGCTACTAGGGTTATATAACCCCTCTCTACTGAGCATGCTCAGCCACTGGATTTGCATAAGCCAGCCCCTTGTGGCATCATTTTCCCCATGTTGGTGTCAAAAATAGGTCTAACTAGCAACAGTGACTTTCCTCCAGGGAAGGACATAGAGGAAGGGCCTGAAACCTTGGGGAATGGCTTGAAACACAGAGGCATGTCCTGTAAGCCAAACCCATGGAAAATGAGCACCTTCTATCTAACTGTCATGCAGGAAGGGCTCAATCTACCACATGCTCTGTGCTGTGGGCTGTGGGGCACCCAGATATGTAGATAAGCCTGCACCACCAAGGGGGTTCAGACCTGGACTCAAATAAATAATTAAACTGCA
>NW_007728948.1:111274-112828 GCF_000696425.1 Galeopterus variegatus
CACCCCCTCCGCTCCTGACACAGGGCCTTGCTGTTGTAGGTGCACAATCCACAAGGAATGATGATTTGATTTGAGTGGTGCTGGTTGAAATCTATTAAGTTAGTAATCACATACACAGTACCTCAAAAGAGTCCTTTAGTGGCTTTATAATGCAGAAACCACAGACGGGTTCAATTTGGCAGTGTTATTAAGCAAATAAATGGATTTTTAGATATTTAACTTCTAATCATATGTGAACTTCAGGAAGCTAAATGCTCCAATGACACCACTAAATACCACTTTGTTATAAAGCCATGGTTTGACTTTTGAGGCAAAGTTGAGGCCCTAAATTCAACCCCATTAGTTCATATTTTGTCCAAAGTGCAGTTTATAATGAAGCCAGCAAATTAGGTCCCTTGACCATAAACCTCACAGAAAGAAAGCAAACAGAGCATGAATCAAAAAGGCTTTAGACAGCCGTTAGCTATTAGTAACATATAAATTAAGTGTAAAATCGAAGTTGGGGGGAGGAGTAAGTTCAGTGGTTAGGGTCTCACTGAAACAACATGAGCAACGTGAGTACAAATAACGGTAGTAATAATAATAATGACATAATGACAGAAACTCTTTCATTGTGTTTTTGACAAAATGACAAGCTCAGAAAGTTAGAGTGAGCTTCATTTTTAATTCACTGCCACTGTTCCTAAATTGTCAGCTTGTACAAGTTGTTACGGCCCATAGGGTGTCAAAACCTCACAAGCTTCTCCCAGACCTCTTCTGTATTTTTGAACAATGGGGTGAGTCACAGTTAGCCACAAGTGTGATTCCATTACCACTCGAGGTTTGTCTCACCAAACTTGCACAACTCTGCTTGCATCATGTTAATTAAGTTTTGAATGCTGCTATTTAAAGTTATTTAATTCTCCCCTACGGTTACACAGAGTGGGATATTGGCCCATTGTTTTCAAAGGAGTTGAAAACACACACAGACCCAATTGCTTTCCTTCACGTTTAGAGGACGTTAGAACGCACTGCATTCGCTCCCTGCACTCTGGAAGCTTTTTCCCAGTCTCTGCGGTCTATTGGCCAAATTTATATTGACGGATACTTCAGAGCATGGATTATTGAGCTAATAGCCCACAACTACTCACTATTGTGTACATCAGAACCGTCACACCCATTTATAAAGCAGATCCGTTCCACGTGACTGAAGAGAAAGAGAAATAACAGAGAATACTTTTGAAAAGTCACCCCACAAGCACTGATGAGGTTAGTCTTATAAAATCATCTGTCTAGAAAACCTGAAGTACTCCAAGAACACTCATGCTTCATAATGGCCTATAAATGCTTTTGTAAGAGTTCCAAAAAGTGCACAACCAGTGCATTTCTGTTTTCTGTTTTTGTGCCTTAAAAAAAAAAGTAAAAATAGCCAAAAGACTAGGTTTTTTTTTCCCTTTGACAATTTGTGAGGGAAAAAAAAGTTCACTCTAATGCTGAGATTTTGCATGCCAAGTTTTTGCTTGGAACTAATTTTTATGGCTGAGTTATAAAGCCCCTGAAAGGGGGGGGGGGGGG
>NW_007728948.1:113393-115629 GCF_000696425.1 Galeopterus variegatus
AAAACGCGCGGGGGGGGGGGGGGGGGGGGTTCAAGTGGAAATGCTGACACAGCTTTACCCACAGTGGCAAGAAGAGAGGCGCTCTAACGCCTGTTTGTACTTTTGCTTTATTATCACTTTAGAAGAGGAATCTCTTTGCTTAGCCCTGGCTATTAGACACTGCTTAAAAGCGTATGTCTGTTCATGTATTCTGACTCTCTGGGGTTTGTAAAGAAGCTAGCACTGAACCCTTCATTGAAATGAACCTAGTAAACCATTGCAGAAGAGACAGACTTATTTCCTGACTTTTAATAGATTTCATTATCCCAGAGACTCACCTTCCCCCAGATTTAACAGCAGTAACTACCAATGGAAAGGGGGAACGGTCCAAGCTTCCTTTTTAATAGTTCCTTAAATCTTAATTTTCGACAATTGTCTGCTGGTAAAACTAGAAAAGCTAATGATGAGCTGTTTGTGCAGATTAAATGATAATGTGAATTACTTGGACACAAGGATGTCTGAGGATGGGAATTACTTTTAGTCTACATCACTACCAGAGTTTTAAGGTGGATATCTAATGGACTTATTTTGATGTGAAGTAGGAAGACTAAAGTGGGAACTTTTTGAGAGAAGATTCTTTCATTTCTACCTTCTGAGGTACGCTGTTCAAAAAACACTCAGTTGCAGCTGTAAGAAGACTGAACTTCAGAACCCTGCAACTTGCTCACATTTTAAAATACCAACAACAAATAATTATTCATTAATGTCAAGAAAACCCATGAGATCTGTGGAAAGTACCATCCAATGTTCCTGTGGATTCCCTGTTATCATTCCAAGTTCCTAGGTGTGGACAGTACAGCTTTGTGTTGTAATGATATTGTCCAACTAAAGGAGCCCGGTGGGGTCCTTAGACCTGGGGTATGTTATGACTTTGGTAGTTATGTTAAAACTACTGAACTACAGCTCACAAAAGGTCATATTTTTTAAAAAAGAAAAAAAAAACTCACTTCATTTAATTTTTCCGTTTTAAAAGAAAAAAGGCTTTTCTGAACTTTAGTGTTTTGTAGCTTGGGCTTTATTTCCACCTTAAAATCTTTACCTGGCCATGATCTGTTGTTCCATTACTGGAGGACAAAAATGGGAGGAATTGTCTGGGCTAAATTGCAATTAGGCAGCCCTGAGTGCGGCTGGCACCAGTTAACTTGGGATATTGGAGTGAAAAGGCCCGTAATCAGCCTTCGGTCATGTAGAACAATGCATAAAATTAAATTGACATTAATGAATAATTGTGTAATGAAAATGGAAGAGGAGAGTTAATTGCATGTTACAGTGAGTGTAATGCCTAGATAACCTTGCATTTAATGCTATTCTTAGCCTCGCTGCCAAGACTGCTACAGAACCTCTCTCAGCAGGAAGTCATTAAAGCTGTGAGTAGATAATGCAGGCTCAGTGAAACCTAAGTGGCAACAATATAACAAGAGTTTCTTTCAGACCTTAGTGTTTTCTGAAAAAAAGGGCATGTTGAGGTAATTTGTACACATCTGAATGAAAACAGGAAACTCCAAGCAATCTATTTGCAGTTTGTCCAGTCCCACAGATTTCCCAACTATTGTAGAGACCAAGGTCAACTCCTATAATCAAAGGCAAGCCTAAACCACGAGGGCTTACAAGGTAATAAGCACCCAGCTGTCTACCAGCTACAACTTAGTTTTGTTAATCACTTAGTGTGGCACAGTCTGTGAAATGTTTGACCTTAGACTTAAAAGACCAGGGGAATATGTCCTCGGGACCAGTTCATGGACACCACCTGCTCAAACAGATAATAATTTCAGGAGCCCTAACAGTCTCAAATACCCATACTGAAACTTTTATTTAAAGCTGTGTGTACTTTGACCATGGCAAACAGTAAGATCATTCTAGTCCTGCCTCTTAAGAGAAGAAAAGATTTCTCCAAATTTGCAAGAAGAAAAGACACAATATTTCCCTCCCCACTGAAGTTTCTTTTTTCTTGGGTGGTTTCTAACTTTCAGGCATTGCATCGTATTTTGAGGTTTTATTTGTTGTATTTTTCTGCCTAATCTATGGATGGTCCAGAGGGAGTCTACTCTAAGAAAAGGGCACTTTTTCAGCCCGAAGGACGCGAGGCAAAAGCATGCTGCTGGATTGATCACTGTGAAATCGCCCCTGGCCAGTGGTCCTGGGTGGAATGTACATATGGCGTGCATGCGGTTACAAAGACCTGGTAAAAACACATCCT
>NW_007728948.1:116873-118887 GCF_000696425.1 Galeopterus variegatus
TTAGCTGTGACTATGGTGCTCACCTAATAGGAGCATTGTGCAGGCTAAATGTGATCCTGCTTGTAAAGTAAGTGCTGCACAAATATTGCTATTATTGTTTATGTACATCATTCTCATTTTCATTGATTCTAAGACTGTCTCTCTGCCCAGGCCACTTTCCCCTTGACAACCACAGAAACCACACCTATTTCTGTATACCTTTGATACCTGTGAACCCTAAACCTCTTGTCCAAACCTTTCCACCCATCCTGGAATCTCCTAATTCTTATTTGAAATGATTTTTCTCCTTTCTGTTTCCTCTGACTTGCATGTCACAAGCTGGAAACCTCAGTTTATTTTCTTATACGCAGTATTAAGTCTTGTTTTATAATATTCAGCTTGTGGGTCCTTACTAGATTGGAGTAAATAGTAGTGCTTAATGTACGTCTTGTATTTAATTTGCATTCACTCTCAAATCAAAACGCAAGAGACAAAAATATTCAAACATGACAAAAGAAACACTATAGTTGAAAATACAGTTAACCAAAATTCAGTGAATATAGAATTTTTATAAACTGAATTTATGATTAGGTGAAAAAAATTGTTTCAAAGCTTTCTATAAAGACAAAAATGTATTAATACAAAATTTTTCATTTAATTAAGGACAGTTTGGTGACAACATCAGTGCTTATTCAAGGAATAGGGACTTTTCCATGTATCTGGCCATCGTGCTAAACAATTGTAAATACAGGACAGAGGTGGAAACAGTATTGGAGACTGGGCTAAGGATATTCTAATTTTTAAAGAAATCATCACTAATATAAGACATTTTTTGGCATTTTCTTTTTTGGGAGAATAGAAGTGATTTTCTGGAAGAGAGAAGGAATGGTTAATTAAGGTTTGCTATTAGGTAGACTCACTCAGAAGAGAAGAGGTTTTGCTACATATAGATAAAGAGGCTTCAAAATTAATTGTTAAAACTAATGAAAGACAATGATCAGAGAAAAGATTTCATTGGGTTTTTGTGAGTCGCTTTGAAAACATGCAAATTCAAATTTAAGAGGTAACATGAATCAGAAAAACAGCACTGAGTTTTGGGTTCAGCCACTTCCTAGCCACAAGACCTTGGGAAGAAATGTGACCTCCCTTCCCCTTACTTTCCTGTCCTGTAGAGTAAGGGGTTCTGGGCCGTGTGGTTCCCAAGGTCTTCTCCAGGACAATGTTCTGAGAATGTCTTGCAAAATTAAATACACATTTACTGTGAATTTACTATGTGGGAAACATCATGTTATCTTAGAAGACACAGAAATGCTAAAACGGCATGTGTCTTCAAAAAACACCTGTAATTGGGAGCCAATGTATGAACCTTTGAAAGGTTTTTAAGTCATAAACTGTTTCCTTTACAAGCAGCTATTCCATCCGATGCAAGCACATTGAGGACAAGTAACATGCCTTTTCCCTGGATGAATGCGCCACCTGTACCTGTGCAGGTCCTCAAACAGTGAGTATCTCCCCTCCTTCTCTGTGACAAACTACGCCTTTGCTCTGGACTCCTCTAAGCAGTTGGAAAGCAAATAATTAATCTATATTTGACTTAAAATAACAGTATAATTGCTGATAATAATCAGGATAATGAGAACGGTAACAAAAAAGGAATCCACCTGTGAGTTATTTCAATTCGCATATGAATTTAAACTAAAAATCATCTCTGAAGCCAAGCATAAAATAATGTATTTTGGATATTCTTTAGAAAGAGTGGTGACCTGATATCTAACCATCTAGACACTGATCTGGGAAGATGCATGTGGGAACTAAAAAATAAATATATAAAAATTGAACTTAAGTCTTCCTTTCTTCTAACTGATGTTTTGCCAATATGTTATGGGCTTCATCAGAGAATGCAAACACAAACTTTTGTTTGGACATCAAAGCATTTTTCAATTCCAGTTTAAGTAATGAAATAAATGTGTAAAGTCACAGATCCAAGGACTGCTTTGTGTAGCTGGTTGTTTTATCACAACATTATTTTTAAAAA
>NW_007728948.1:119762-121534 GCF_000696425.1 Galeopterus variegatus
AAAAAGGGAGAGAGCTCTGTAGATTTAACTTTAATACCTGGAAAAAAATTTGGAAAGTCATCAAGAGATTGATTTGCAAACAAGGAGAAGATACTAGCTAGTGCTTAGCATGGTGTATTCAGAATAAATTCCACTGGATTAATCTGATCTCGTTAGACAGAGTGACATACCTGACAAATGATGGGCTGTGGGTGTATGAGAAGAGGCAGCAAAGATAAAATATATAAGGATATGTCAATGACTGGGGAACATTTATAACTAGCTTCATGCTAGTTCATTGTAGACACATGAATGCATAGTACTTTTCAAAATCATTCCTACAGTAGCCCCTTTGGAGGGTCAGTTGCCTCAGCTGTAAAACATGAGTGGTGTACCAGATGAGTGCTTTTCACACTGCAGGGCATGCCTTCTGAGGGTCATGCGATTAATCTACTAGGTAACAACTAGCAATTTTAAAAACATGAAGTAGTATAAATTAGAACAAAAACCACCAAAGTTAGTTGCATGTAGTAAGGGTAGGTGCTGTTTTGGATAACTTGTGTTTCAACTGTATGCACTCTATGCACATGCACACGTGTGTGTGTTTAGTGGGACATAATGTAAAATCTATTTTTTATTGTAAATTGAAGTCAAAAACTCTCAGAAGCCACTGGAGTTGATGATACCTATGATTCCATCTTAATTTTTTTCTCCCCTCAGCAAACATTTATTGCAAGTGTTTGTAGTTCTTTCTGACTGATGCTGCAGAAGAGGGTCTGGGGAGGTCAGATACTTCATGAACAAATTACAGGCTGGCTGGAGAAAGTGAGCAGCAGCCCACTGGAGGCAGGTTGAATCCAAAAAGGTGCTGTATAAACACCTCACCGACAAAGTGAAGTCTGGCTCCAGAGAGAAGGAGCGACAGCCACGATGGCTTCATGGATTCTACTTTTATAGTTTGCTATTCTGTACATATGCATACTATCTAATGAATATTCAACTAAGGGGGGGTGGTTCCCAGTTATGTAACAGGTTATGTGACATAGCCTTGCACATGCTCAGTTGGTCTCTTTGGAGTATGCTCACTAGTCAAATTCTAGCACATGCACTGAGTAGACTTAGAATATTCTAAGTGCTCTCTAGCACCTCCAGTGGAAAGTCATTGATTTATAGGATAAACTCCTTTCTGTTGAGTATGCTCAGCCACTGGAGTTACATAAATCTATACCTCCTGCCTCTCAATCTCCAGTGTTGGTGCCCAAAATAGCTGCAACAAGCAACGGTAGCTCAGGACTCAGAGAAGGGGCTTGAGTCCTCGGGGAGTGGTTTGAGACCCAGGGGAGAGGCCTGAAACCCAACCCCAGGGAAACTGAGCACCTCCTATATCATGACGTTTCCTTCTCATAAGAAAGATTGGGGCACCAAAGTAACAACAGCATACGAATGTTGAAATTATCAATTTGGTAGATTAGCATTCTGTCTTCCCTATTCTTATAACAATAAAGTACAGATGAATCACATCACATATGTGTCTAACTTATGTGGGTTGAAGTATATACCTGTTGAGCAAACACAAAATAAAAAACATATTTATTTAAAGTACTTTGTCTTCTAAATGCAAACCCAAATTCATTTTGTGCTTTTCTGGAGAAAAAAAAAACAAAACAAAAATAAAACAAAAGCAGTAGTCTTTTTCAACACTGTGATGGAATGCATCACATTTGGAACTTACTGAGAGTTGGTAAGTAAACCCCAAACATATATATAGTATTTAAGAGTAATATGTCTGTTTA
>NW_007728948.1:122835-123587 GCF_000696425.1 Galeopterus variegatus
CACTAATCCCATCATGAGGGTCCCACCCTCATGACCTCATCTAACCCTAATTTCCTCCCAAAGGCCCCATCTCTAAATACCATCACATTGGGAGTTAGGGCTTCAACATATGAATTTGGGAGGGGCACAATTCAGTCCATAGCAATTTGTATTACACATACTTTCTAGTTTGTTTTCTTTTCACTTTTGTTATGGTGCTTTTTGATAAACAGTAGTAAGCTCACAAAGCTTGTTTTGATAGTAACAAGATTGCTGTACTATGTATTCTTCAGAGTTTTAAAATTTTGTCTTTACTAGTTTAGTTTTAATCCATCTAAAATTTGTTTTGTAAAATTTGTTTTAAAATAGAGATCCAATTTCATTTTTGTCCATGTGAATAATTAATAGTGTAAGTACCATTTACTTTGTGATCTATACTTCCCCAGTGAGCCCCTGGGAGCTTATGTCATAGTGATCTTTTATGCAGACTCTGTCTGATTTCCATGTAAGTATGGATCTGTCTCCGAGTTCCCGATTCTGTTGCACCAATCAACTTGATTATCCCTATGCCAGTACACTGTCTGAGATAGTATATATTAATAATATATCTTGATATATGAAAGGACAAAATCCTCTAACTTGTTATTTTTCTTCCAAAGGGTCTTGACAATTCTCAAGTCTTTGTTCTTACATTTAATTTAGTTTATTTATCTTTTTTTATTTTATCATTACACAATGTAAACATTTTTTGTGGCCCTTTACCAATTTCTCCC
>NW_007728948.1:124065-133254 GCF_000696425.1 Galeopterus variegatus
ATTTTATCATTACACAATGTAAACATTTTTTGTGGCCCTTTACCAATTTCTCCCTAACCCTGCCTGCACCTTCCCCACCTCTGGTGGCCTTAGTTCTGTTCTCTCCTTTTGAAAGTTCAAGGAATTATTATGATTGTTGTATGTCTTTTTATTTTCTTTCTTTTTTTTTTTGTTTATTTATGTATTTTTTTTTTCAGCTCCCACTTAAGAGTGAGAACATGCAGATTTCTTTTACATTTAATTTTGGAATCATCTTATCAAGTTCTTTTTGGAATTTTGTTTGAGAATGCAACAAATTATAGTTAAAATTAGGAATAACTGAAATTCTTACAATATTGAGATTTCCTGTCCAAGATGGTGGTTTACCTTTCATTTATTAGATCTTCTGTAACATCTTTAATGAAGTTTAAAATTTTTCCCAAACAGGTCTTAAAATGTTTGTTATACTTATTCCTAGGCATCTTATATTTTCTGTCTTACCTTTCATTTATTAGATCTTCTGTAACATCTTTAATGAAGTTTAAAATTTTTCCCAAACTGGTCTTAAAATGTTTGTTATACTTATTCCTAGGCATCTTATATTTTCTGTTGAAGTTATAAAATATGTATTTGTAAGTATGTTTTTTATTTTGTTGTTCATGTATGTATATGTAATTTGTTTTTATGTATTGGTTGTGTATCCAGCCATCTTGTTAAACTCTGATATTAATTTCAAATATCTCCATAGATTATTTTGTATTTTCTATATAGGAAATAATATTATTTGAGAGTAATGACAGTCCTGTTCTTTTGCAATCTTAATCTCATTAACTTTTGGGAGGGAGGGGGTTATTGAGCTGGCTAGTTTTCCAGTAGAATGTTAAATAGAACTTTTTCTTCTTCCCTATTTTAAAGGATATGTTTCTGATTTTTTATAATTAAGACATTTATTCCAGGTTTTTCTAGAAACAACTTATTACATTAAGGAAATTCACTTTACTCCTAGTTTGCTAAGGGTTTTCTTTGTATTTTAAATCATGACTGTTGAATATTATCAAATACTTTTTCTGCATCTACTGAAAAAATTCATATTGGTTTTTCTCCTTTAATATGTTACTGGAGTGATTATATTGGTCAAGTTTCTAAACCTAAACCTTCTTTTCATTCCTGGGATAAACCAAACTTGGTCATGCTGAATTATTCTTTCTCAGACACTAATATATGCATTTTTCTAATAATTTGTTTAGGATAGTCAAACTCTAAATAATTAGAATTAGTAGATTCTAATTCTAAATAAGTAGAATTAGATTGTAATTTGCCTTCATTATTTTGTCCTTATCTTTTTATAATTATATAATAATAATTGAAAACTATTTTTTTTCCTATTTGCTAGAGAAATGTGTAAGGTTAGAATAATCTGTTTTTGAGTATTTTGCAGAACTTGTCTATAAAACCACCTGTTCCTAGTTTTCTCTAGGTGAGATTTTTAGCACTAAATGTGTAAAGAATGATGATTATCTATTTTCTTTTTGTCAGATTTTGTAATTCAGATTTTTCTTGATATTTATTTGGTTTGTAGTTTAAAATTTATTAACATAAAATTATTTGTATTTTTCTCTTGTTTTTTAATTCTCAGCCATGTCTTTAGCCCTCTTTTATCATTGTTGATATTGCTTATTAAGTGTCCTTTCACTTTGCTAGCCAATCTTGCCAGGGGGTTTTGTATTTCATTAGTCTTCTTAAAGAATTAGCATTTGTCTTTATTCGTTCTTTATATTATATTATTTTCTTTTTACATTAACTTCTGATCTTCATCATCTCCTCCAAATACATTTGTTGCATTAATTATTTTGTTACAACCTAATTTATTTAGTCTCAGTTGCAACTACTCAATTCATGCCATTGTAGCACAAAAGCAGCCATAGACAATATGAACATGAATAGGCATGAGCATGTTCCAATAAAACTTTATTTACAAAAACAGGGACAAGGTTTGGCCGTTGGGTCATAGTTCACTGACTCTTGGCCTAACTCTTGGGTTCTCAACCTATGGTCTATAGCCTTCTGCGGAGTCCCCAAAAACTTTTCAGGAGGTAAAATCAAAACTATTTTTGTTATAATGTGAAGATGTTACTTTTTTTACAGTATTATATTGAACCGCCAGTGCAAAAAAACAAGGGCGGTTAAAATCTCTGGCACCTTAGAACAAATTAAGTCAATGGTCATTGTGTTCATTTAAGAATATCCTTAATGAAACAGTAAAAATTGTTAGTTGTATTAAAACTTGATCCTTGATCACTTGTCTTTTTAATATGCTGTCTTACGAATTGGAGTTTATACATAAAGCACCTCTGCATTTTAAAGAATAATGATGTCTCAAGGAAAAGTATTTATGCGATTGTTGGAGTTTCAAGCTGAACTAGCCATTTTCATCATGGGACACCATTTTTAATTGGAAAGAAGAACTAGGCAGACAAACGATGGGTACTCAGCTTTGTGCCCCTGTTTTTGTAAATAAGGTATTATTGGAACACAGCCTTGCCTATTCATATACATATTATCTATGGCTGCTTCCATGCTATAATGAGATGAGTTGAGTAGTTGTAACAAAGACTGCATGGCTCATAAAGCCTAAAATATTTTACTATGTGGCCTTTCACAGAAAGGTTTGCGGGAGCCTAAATTAGGCTGTAACAACAGAAGAAATGCAACAAGTGTCTTTGAAGGTGATAATGAAGATCAGAAGTTAATGTAAAAAAAAGATAATGTAATATAAAAATAATAAAATATATAAATTTGCCATTTTCTCAAAAATGAATAAAGTGGGACTGTCATTTCTAGGAAAACTGAAAGTATTTATTAGCAATGTTAAAATTTGAGCTTTCAAGTAAAAATTGGAATTTCATATTATTTCTGTCACTATGAGCTTGATAGCTTCCCAGTATTTAAAGCCTGTTTTAATGAAATTAGTGCTGATATTAACAGGTGTATTTCTGTCTCATATGGTATAATTAAATATGTCAACATGCAGGTGATCTGTGTAACTCAGTATACCAATATTTTCCAGATAATCAATAAGTGATATTACAAAAGCATGCATGAGTAAAAGATTCATTCAAAGTTCAAGACATACTAATAAATCTTAATATAATGGACCATGAAATATTCACTGATATGGTTTCAGATCCCACATTGCAACTAACCTTTAAGAGATTACTACTAGTGGAGAGTTGGCATAGTATCAAAGAAGAATATTCATAATTATATGAAAAGGCTACTAAAATACTCTTCCCACTACAGGCTGGTGTGAAGGCACGTATTTCTCTGTACTTCAATTAAACTAACATGTCACAGGAGATTGAATGCAGAAGCAGATATGAGAATCCAGTTCTCTTAAGTCAGATACTAAAGAGATTTTCAATAATGTAAAACGATTCCATGCTTCTCATTATTTTCTTTGAGAAAATATTTTTATTAAAATAAAAGGTTAATATATAACGGATTTATTTTATTTCTAAATGAATCAATAAATGTCTTAAAATTTTAATTTTTAACTCTGTAAATTTGATAGTTATAACCCACATAAATAGAAGCTCTTAAAAGCAGGTCCTTGATAATTTTTAAGGTATCATATGGCCCTGAGATTTAAATGTTGGAGAACAACTGGTCTAGCTTATTCAGATATATACTTATCTCGTTAATTTTTAGCCTTTCTTCTTTTCTGATATAATCATTTTAGGTTATAAATGGCCTTCAAAATTTGTTTTCAATTACATCCTGTAAGTTTTGATATGTAATATTATCGTTATTGCTCAGTTATAAGCGAGGTTTATATTTAATTATGATGTTTGCTTTGATCAATGAGTTACTTAAAAGAATGTGTTTTTAAATTTACAAATATGTAAGAATTTTAATTTATCTTTGTTATTGACCTCTCTAGTAAGAGGAATAATTTTCGTGATGCCAGTTCTTTGAAATTTTTTGTGACTCACTTTATGTGTTATGTGGTACAATTTATGAAGATCACATATATATTTGAATATAATATTTATTATTTATTTTGAGGGTGGATTCTATAGATGTTTATTTAATCATACTTGGTAATAATAGAGCTCAATTCTTCTATATCTTCTATGATGGTTAATTTTAGATGTCAACTTGACTAGTTTAAAGATTTACCTAGAGAACTGGTAAAGGATTATTTCTGGGAGTGTGTTTGAAGGTGTTGCCAGAGGATACTGGCATGTGAATCAGTGAACTGAGTGGGGAAGATCTGCACTCAATGTGGGCAGACATCACCTGATTAGTGGGGGTCCCTCTATTGTCTCTCTATCCTGGAGCTGGGATCAACTCCTTTTCAACTGTCCTTGAACATGAGAACTCCAGGCTCTCCAGCTTTTACATTCCAAGACTTAAACCAGTGACCCCTGCCCCATTTCACCCCTTCTACCATTCTCAGGCCTTCAGTCTTGGACTGAGAGTTACACCATCAGCTTCCCTGGTTCTGAGGCCTTCAGATTTCGACCGAACCACACTACCATCATCACAGGGTCTCTACCTTGCAGAGAGCCTGTCTTGGGACTTCTCAGCCTCTGTAATTGCATGAGCCCATTTTAATAAGTCCCCTCTCATATATCTATCTATCTATAGGTAGATAGATAGATAGATAGATAGATAGATAGATAGATCGATCCTATTAGTTCTGTCTCTCTGGAGAACTCTAATACACTAATGTATTGTCTATTGATTTATCAATAATTAAGGAAGATATATTAAAATCTTCCGCTGCAATAGGGATTTTATCCATTTCTCCTTACAACTCTCTAATTATTCCTGTTCATATTTTTAGGCTATTTTATTAGGTCAGCTCAAGCGTTGAATAGTTATATATTCCTGTTAAATAGAAATTATTATAATTACATAAGTAATACTCTCCAGTAATGTTTTTCTTGTCAAAAAGTTTATTTTGTTTGATATTAATAAGCTGTTCCACATTAATCATGGTCAACATCTGCCTATTGTTTTTGCATACTTTTAATTTCCACCTTTCTATGTCTTTAAACTTTTGTGTTCCTTGTAACAACATATCACTGGATTTTATTTTTTATCCAATATGAAAAATTCTGTGACTTAAATAGCACATAGTTTGTTTGTATTTATTATAAGTAATAATATTTTTAGATTTGTTTCTACCATTCTGCCTCTTTTTATTCTTTTTTCTTGTTTCTTATAATTGATTGAGTTTACTATTACATTACACCTTTTATTGGCTTAGAAGTTATGTATCCTATTTCTGTAATTTAGACGTCACTCTTGAAATTTTGACCATTTATGCTAACTTACCAAAGTATAAATTTTATAATGTCTCATTCTGAATAATATGAAGATCTTAGAACACTTTTACTCTGACCCACCCCACTCCTGACTTACATGCTAGTATTACCCAGTACTTTAATCCCATCTCTTTTAAACTCCATAAATTAAACCTTATTTTTAAGTTAATTTATATACACAACATACTTTTATCTCACATTGCAGCCACTCTTCCTGAGCTCATTTTTATCCTTAAGTACAATTATCCCTCGGTATCCATGGGAGATTGGTTCCAGGATACTGAGGATACTAAAATTAGAGGATGTTCAAGTTCCTTATATTAAATGGTGCAGTGTTTCTATATAACCTTCACACATCCCTATACTTTAAATCATTTCTAGATTACTTATAAAACCTAATACAATGTAAATGCTATATAAGTAGCTATTATACTGTGTTTTCTTATTTGTGTTATTTTTATTGTTGTATTGTTATTTTTATTATTTTTTTTTCCAAATTTTTAACCAGCAGTTGGTTAAATCCAGGGGTGTCAGGAACCAGGGACACAGAGGACCAATTCATATATTCTTTAGATGTTCCTTTAATGAAGACTTGCTAATTATGAACGTAATAAGAAACAAGCTTTTGTTTATCCTAAAAATTCTTTGTTTTCTCATTTTTTGAAAGATATTTTGCTAAGTATACAGTTCTAGGTGTATAGTTATTTTCTTTCAACACGTGAAAGATTTTTTTTTTTTTTTCTGTTTTTGTGGAGTCCATAATTGCTGATGCAAAGTCTGCTGCCAGTAAAATTGCCATTTTTTTTGCAAGTGATCTTTTCTTTCTGGCTGAAGCTAAGATTTTTCTCTTTGTCTCTAGTGATTGGCAGATTCACTATAATGTGTCTAGTTGTGAATGTCTTCTTAGTTTAGTGCATGGTAAAATTATGTTTCCTTTGTGTGCGAAGTCAGCTCTTTTAGCAGCTCCAGGAAATTACAAACTGTAGGCTCTTTGATAATTACAAGTCCTTTAGTCTTTCTATTTTCTTTTTATGAGTTTATTAGATGTCTGTTAAAACTTCTCATTCTGTTTTCCGTGTCTCAAGTTCTCTTTCATATTTTCTATCTTCTTGTCTCTCTGGGTAGCATTCTTAACAATTCGTTTAGAATTGCCTTTCATTCTACTTTCATTCTTTCTCCATGAGTATATCTTTTGAATTTCAATATTTTTACCCATATATATTCTGTTTGGGTTTTCCCCCCCCAAATTTTTTTTTGAGAGATTTTTAAGATCTATTGGAAAGTTATCCATTTTTATGCACTTTTACTTTCTTAAACATAATATGCATATTTATTTTATATTGTATACCTCCCAGTTTAACATCTGAAGTCCTTGGGAGTCTAGATCTTTCTTTGTTGTTTCAGCTTATGCTTATTCATTGGGCTTGCTTCCTTTTATATTTGGCGTTGTTCGTTTTGTTCTGTTTTTTAATCGTGGGCTCATTTTTAAGTGACCATCTATGGAAATTACGAAGCTGGGAATGTTTTCCTCTAGAGAAGTTTTTCATTTGCTTCTGCCAGCTAACTACCAAGGGGAGAGCATTTGCTCCTATTTCTGGGTGCTAGATCAATGTGAAAATACCAGGTGTAGCATTCCCATTGTAGCTATTGGCTTTTTGATAAGAAAAAAATGGGGTACCACTGAAGTATTTGAACAAGATACTGACTTACCTCACTCAAGTTTTACAAAGGTCACTCTGACTTCAGAATGAAAATAGACTGTTGGGCAAGAGAGGTAAAGGCATAAGCCAGGGAGTGATGATGATTGTATTGGTCATGGAACTTAAGCTAGCAAGTGAGGGAAGTGAAGTCATCAAGGCGTAGAGGGACACTGAAAAGGTGGTGGTATCAATGGGCTGGAGAACTCAGTAGGGTTAAAGAACTGTTGGAGATAGAGTACAGAAGAAAGCCAGCTGCACAGAAAGGAGTGGTAGAGTATAGGATGACTGGCGGTGAGATTATCCAGCAACTTTAGCTACTGGGAATGATAAGGTCTGGACTACTTATGGGAATGAGTGGTTGGAGGAGGTTAGAGGTCAACAACACTGGAGGAGAAGAGATCAAGGACTGGTGAGACCGGCATGTTAAAAAGATCATCTATATGTATATTGAGAGCTCCAAAATTTAAAGCAAGAAAAAGAAAGAGAAACCCCTTTCTCTTCATCGACATAAATACCAACCATGAATGAAACTATGCACATTTGAGGAAGAGGATGCTTCAATGTACTTTTCTTTTTTAGAGCAATGTAAAGAAATGTTCTATACACCACTTCCAGAGTCTCAGGCTTTCTGACACCTTATTCATCCACTGTCACGATACCATGCAGAGGAGAAACAAATCATTTGTATTTCTAATCAAAAAATCCTTTGGAACAGACTGGCACAGCCTCCCCAAATTCTATATGGCAGAAAATAATTTCAAAATCTTTTAGGTGATGATAATTATTCACTTTTTCATGGATTTTTTGTTTGTTTGTTTCATGTTATATTACTCCTGAATGAGTCTCCCACCATCAGAAAGGTTATTTTTTCCCCTAAAATCCAGCCTAAGTGTTAGCTAGCCACACTTTAATTCTTTGCTCTTAATAATGCTTTTTTGTACCAGGTTAATTTTATCATTCTTCCTGTCCTTGGCTGATTTTCTTTATCCCCATCCCAAATGCTTGAAAACTTTTATCATATACCACACCCAGACCACTGGCTGTCACTCAATGCAGTTGCTCAGATTTTCCTTTAATCTCTTCTTGATAAATTCTTTGCAATACCTATTTGGAATTGTCCTGCTCTCAATCCACTATTTTCCTTTTCCTTATGGTGTTGAGGTGGATGCAAACAAGGCAGGCAACCTTTTAAAAGATAGAAATCTCTGATTCCTGCACTGAGTCCCAAAGACTATAGATCTGTTTCTAATACTCTCTGAGGCATTTTCTGTACCTCATCCAATTTCCCTACCATAGGCCTAAGCAAATGATCACCTTTTTGAAGCAGTTTATGTTCTTTTAAAACTACACCTCACAATTTACTGTCACCTTTATCTGGTTTGCTTCACTTGCCAAATCACCAACGAAGGCAAATGAATAAACAAATAAGGACTTACTACTGACTTTGAAACCCATCTATAAAAATGCTTCCTCTCCCACCCCCAGTCAGATTTTAGTTTACAAGCATTGACACAAATTTTTCTGAAGGACAAGCTGTATGCTACATGCTTTAATATATGTTGTTTCGTCAAATCCTCACATCAACTCTTTGAAGATGTTTTGTATTTCATATGTGAAAATTGAGGCTAAGGGAAATTAATAAACTACATAAGGTCACATAGCTAATAAAAAGCAGAGCCAGGATTTGAACTCCAGTTCCAGGTCTAGTTCTTATCACACTATACCATCTATACATATTAATTCCATGGCTTATTTTATTGTTAGTTTAGTCCCTTTAAATAGCCATATCTAAATCCTACTTTAATTTTTCTTTATATAAAATATGTCATCTATTATTTTAGCATATGATTCATAAGAATTTTTAATCACTTATCAAGTATATTAAATGAAAGCTAAAGTTAGGTGGTCTGATTTTCATTTTAAAAATATTTTATATATTTTTTTAGCAAAGCCTATTTATATAATACCCTGCTCACCTGATGAGGTAGAATTTTTTAAGTGATTTTATCAGTTTCTCTGCCCACAGATGAAAGCATTAAATAACCTGGGAACAGCTTTTCATCATTATGAGAAGCTTCACTTGACTGGGCCCCTCTTGTTAAGAAAATGTGGAGAGGGGGCCGGCCCGGTGGTGCACTGCTACAGTGCACCGCTTGGGAGTGCGGCGGCGCTCCCAC
>NW_007728948.1:134078-137845 GCF_000696425.1 Galeopterus variegatus
ATTTATATAATACCCTGCTCACCTGATGAGGTAGAATTTTTTAAGTGATTTTATCAGTTTCACTGCCCACAGATGAAAGCATTAAATAACCTGGGAGCAGCTTTTCATCATTATGAGAAGCTTCACTTGACTGGGCCCCTCTTGTTAAGAAAATGTGGAGAGGAGGGTGAAGATATTACTATAGGGAAAGACCCATAGTAAAACCATATAGTGGCTTGAAAAAAGGTGGTGCTTTCTGAGATCCTTCAGTATAGAGAGTTCTGGAAGTAGAGTTGAACAATTTTTGCAAGATCAAGGCTCTCTGGTTCTCCAGGAGTCAAGGTAATGCATAGTACTGCTGTTGGACTAGAGTTACCCTGTCCAAGGTCCACTGACAGAAGTCCCACAAGTTCCCAAAGAAAAACCTACCTGTGGGTACAAGGGGCCTGGCTGGTAGACCTTAGGACTGGAGTGGAGAACTGATTCCAGCCCAGCCTGTGACTAAGTCTGGGAAGGCTATCTGGATTCAGCCACCATGGAACAGTGTTGGAGTTTGAAGAAAAAATGGCTAAGCAAATAAAATTGAATTTAAAAGCTGTTACTCTGATTCCCCAGGGAAGGCATGCAGGCCCCATTGTATCCCTGCAAGTGCAGGAGCAGTCTTCAACAGCTACATATCATGACTTAAATGAGTATAGTTCTGTCATCTTTTGGACAATGCAATCCCCCAGAGTTCCTGAACAATTCAGGATTGAGTGAACCTCAAAAGTGAAATACTGAACTTACCGAAAATAAATGTAAATGAATCTCAAGACATTTATCAAAAATTAAAATTGATTTGTTATTTTACCCTAAGCTGGGAAAACAGACTGGTTGTACTCTTACTGGATTTTCATAACTGCTTCTGAACTAGTTTCTTTGTCCTCATCTTTCCCTCTCTTTTCCAAATTTTTTCTGCATATATCTAGCAAGTTAATGTTCCTTAAATATCAGCTTTGCCCAAAAAGTGTGCAACGGCTTATTATTGCCTACAAAACAGAATCCAGACTCCTTATCCTGTCATTTGACACTCTGTATTCTGACCCCTAAGTCCTGAAAAATATAGAAAGGAATAAATATTTATATATGTTTTTCTCTTTTAATTTCCTCTTCAATTTTCTTTTCCACTACCTCCATTTTAATTGAGTTGTGAATTACACACAGTAAAGTACTCAAATCTTAAGTGTATACAGCTCAGTAAGTCTGTATATATGTATCCACCTAAGAAACCACTACTGAAATCAAGTTATGGAACATTATTAGTCCACCAGAAAGCTCCCTCATCCCTCACCCAGACAACACCCCTACAGGTGACCACTCTTATGCCCACTACCAGCATAGATTGGTTTTGCCTGTGCTGAACATCACTTAAATGCAATCATGCAATGTGTACACTTTTGTGCCTGGCTTCCTTCACTCCACATTATTCTTTCACTTGATGTAAAAAGATAATGTTACAAATTTGTCTGTCCTTTTTCAATACCCATAGTATTCTATTTTGTGAATGTACCATAATTTGCTTATTTATTATTCTTTTATTGATGGACAAATAGTTTCCTCTTTGGGGTACTAATAAGAATAAAACTGTACATGTCTTCTGGGAACATAAGCATTCATTTCCTAGGAGTAGAATTTATAGGGTGTATGAATGTTCAGCTTCACAGAAGCTACCAAATAGTTTTCCGAAGTAGTTGAAGTAATTTATACACCAACCAGCAAGTAATGTATGAGAATTCCATTTGCTCCACATCTTTGTCAACACTTGGTATTGTGAGACCTTTAATTTTAGCCATTCTGGCAGGTGTATAGTAGTATCTCATTATGATTTTAATTTTTATTTTCCTGCTGGATAATCATAATGACCACTTTTTCATATGCTTATTAGCCATTTGAATATTATATTTTATGACATTCCTGTTCAAGTCTTTTGCCCATTTCTTTTATTCAGCAACTGTCTTTTTCTTGTTGTTTTGTAGAAGCTATTTATATATTCTAGATTCAAGTTCTTTGCCAGATACTTTATATATATTTATAAACATAGGTATATATAAATATATATGTGTAAATATATATATGTGTAAATATCTTCTCTCAGTCTATAGTTTGGCTTTTTGTTTTCTTAGTGGAATCATTTGAGAAGTTCTTAATTTTAATGTAAGTTCAATTTATATATCTTTTATATTATGGTTAGTGGTTTTTGTGTGTCTTGTTTAAAAATCTTCCTTTCCCCAAGATCATGACAATATTACAATATTTTCTTGTTTTCTTCTAGAAGTTTTATTGCTTCATATTTCACTTTCAGGTTTATAATTCATCTCAAATTAATTTTTCATGTTTGGTGAGATCTCAGTACCTACTTTTGAATTCTTCTAGGTAGATTGATAAACTCATTGATAACTCCTAACTCCTCCTTTAAAAAAAAAGGATATTCTGCCTCTTTACTCCTCCCTAGAATTCTGTGGTCTCGTATACCTGAGTCCTCAACTCAGGTCCCACCTGTGCTGTGGTCTGCACCTGAAGGGCACTTAGCTTATAGTGCTTTATATTCTTAACTATTTTTATACAAGTGTTACTTTGCATTCAACTAGATTCAAACTTCCTGAAGGTAGGAATTGCCCGTAAAGGATAATCAGTGCTCTGCACGTCATGACTGTTCCATAATTAGCTGATTAACGGGTGCACTTTCTTCATAGACCGTCAGGTGAGCCTGCCAAGGACTGTCTGCTGCATGGCAATTGCTGTGAGTGATGGGGCCGTCATGCTGACAATTGTGTCAAGTTGAATGGAACAATTTTTTAATTTCATTAAAATGGTATTGTCAGGCTTTTCAAGGTGACATTTTCCAGGTTTATCTCCATAGTCTTATAAACGGTCACTACCTTCTTTCCGCATTTCACAGTTTTGCTTATTTGTTAACATTCCTCAGTTTCCACTAATGGCTTAATCAGTCTGTTCTATTTTATCATTACAGTAGAAAGTACTGGTAACTTTGTGAGGTAGTTCCTTTAAAAAAAAACAGTCAGAATTAAAAGGAAGAGAAAGTATCAAATAGATTCAAAAGTTTTCCACACTCTTTCCCGCCCCTTAAGGAGAGAAAAAATCATTGGGTCTAAATTTGTCATCTGTCGTCTTTAATAGCTATCCTGTGTCTGTCATCTAGATCTGTTGATTTCCAAATATGTCAGTGTACCTGTTTGAAATTATTTTTTCCTGCTTTGTGACTTTAACAGAGATGTCAGCATATTTTTTTTTAGTTTTCTTTGCTTTTTTTTTTTAATGCTCCTCATTTTAAAAGAGTTTGAAGCCAGAGTATTCCCTCATCCACTCTGATGCATGTTCGTGGCCTTGCTCTGCTTCCCATGTGAGGTGCAAACGCCTCTTCTTCAACATAGCTGCNGTTCGTGGCCTTGCTCTGCTTCCCATGTGAGGTGCAAACGCCTCTTCTTCAACATAGCTGCTTTATTCAGCAAATTCACTCCAGTTTTCATCATAATTATCATTTCCTCTTTAAAAAAAAAATAGGTATTATGAGAAATTTCTCTAGGGTTCCCTCCCAATTTCCTCACTGCCATGGCAGAGCCTGTGTCCCATCAGTCTTGATCGGCACGTTGGATATCCTTACTCCTTGCGTTCTTTTCTCAGAGCAATTGTAATCTGCTTTAATTATGGTGGATACTTCAGCAGCCTGCCCTTCTCCTGGGTTTTAGTATTCCCTCCTTCAATACCATACTCACTAGATTTTTTTTTTT
>NW_007728948.1:137887-138239 GCF_000696425.1 Galeopterus variegatus
AAAAGGGGGAAAACATTGATTTAGATACCTGACACAGTCTGTGACTTCTCACCTCTTCTCTTTCAAAAAAATCTCTCCAGTGAAAGAGATTTTTAAAAATAAATCTTTGAAACATTTTTATTTCACCCACTAGTGTTTACTCAATTCTGCAGCATAATTCAGATTTCCAGTTATAGTAGTTGATCTTAAACCTTTGGCCAATGCTGTTACTTTCTCTGCTTCCTCTCTGCTGTCCATAGGGATTTCTCATGATCAGGAATGTGCAAAGGCTAGTGGGCACAGACTGTGTTTACTCCAGCTAACCATGTCGCTCATCAGTGCACACACACACGCACACGCACACACACACACA
>NW_007728948.1:138449-140174 GCF_000696425.1 Galeopterus variegatus
AACCTTTGGCCAATGCTGTTACTTTCTCTGCTTCCTCTCTGCTGTCCATAGGGATTTCTCATGATCAGGAATGTGCAAAGGCTAGTGGGCACAGACTGTGTTTACTCCAGCTAACCATGTCGCTCATCAGTGCACACACACACGCACACGCACACACACACACACACACACACAACTGAATAAAGATACCTCTTCTTTCCTACAAAAATGTTGGTTTTGGGCTGGCCCGGTGGCACACTGCTATAGTGCGCCGCTTGGGAAGCACGGTGGCGCTCCCGCCGAGGGTTCGGATCCCACATACAGACCGGTTCCCCTCACTGGCTGAGCGAGGTGCGGGAGCAACACCAAGGGTTGCGATCCCGTTGCCGGTTCCGGTCTGGTACGGGGGCGACACTGAGGGTTGTGATCCGTTGCTGGACATGGAAAAAGACCAAAAAAAAGGGGAAAAAAAAAATGTTGGTTTTAATCATCTCAGTACAACAAAACAAAAAAATATTTTTATGAGGGTAAAGATTTCAGACTCAGTGCTTATCACTGAAAGTAAAGGCTTAGGATATCTGCACTGAAGTGAGGGAGATACACCCAGCTAATCTCTTGTTTGTAGTGAATCCATAGTCGGCTCCCAGTCCCCACCCTTATCCTATAACCACTCTGCTCTCTGGATAATACTGCTTCAGTTGGGATGCATTCAAATGCAACTGAAGAAAATACAACTCCAACTGACTTAAGCAATAAAAAGGGATTTATGGCCTTCTCAAAGTAAAAAATCCAGAAATAATGCAAATATCAAGTGAGGCCTGATCCAGCCACTTAACAGTGTCACCACGTATCTATTTCTTTTTCTTTGCTCTGCCTTCCATGAAGTCACTTCATCATAAAGATGATTCCTATAATGTCACCAACCTTTTGGAGATATGTGCTTTTCCCCTCCAGGAAGGAAAAAAGCATCATTTCAACATTGTTAGCAAGTCCCAATATTCCTCTGATTGGAACAGCTTTGGTCACATGGCCCCTCCAGAATCACTGAGGCTTATGGAAGGAATGCGTTCATTAGCTTGGCCTGGGTCACATGCTCCAACCCTTAAATTAGGAAAGGAGTATGTTTCCAAGAAGCGCATATTTCACAAAATGGAAATTATAGCTACTGAGGAGGGAGAAGAGGAGTGAAAGAAAAGTGAACCGAGATGCCAGGTACCATTCAAGCTTTATTAAAGGAAGAAAATCTGCTGGGCTGTGCTCAGAGTGGCAGGCAGCCCAGGGCTGCCCTGAAAAGGGGACAGCACCAGATGTGGGGGTGGTAGAGCTTATATTGGTATGTTGGCACCAAGAGCTGGGTGACACCATCAAGGAGGGTCATTATGCTAATGTGGATCGGGGTGGAGAACTGTGTCCTTGCAGAAGCAAAAGGGTTTCTGTTTAAGTCAGGAGGCTTCTCCTAAAGGGAAGGGGGAGGGAAGGGGAGGAGGTGGGCAGTGCCATTTTGTACTTGGGCTTGTCTAAAGTGGTGCTGGTTATGTTGCAGATCTATTGAGGAGGATATATTCTGGGGACCACACAAACATGTAGACTCTACAGAAATCCTGGTCAAAAACATGTTGAGTTTTCCCAATTTACACTGTAGATTTCTGCTCTTTTTCCTCCAACATTTTAAGATTATTTTAAAGACAAATCCAGGTGCTATTTATTACAAGTTGTGCAATCATGGGCCCTATCTGGTAAGATTTT
>NW_007728948.1:141174-147397 GCF_000696425.1 Galeopterus variegatus
GGGTGGAGAACTGTGTCCTTGCAGAAGCAAAAGGGTTTCTGTTTAAGTCAGGAGGCTTCTCCTAAAGGGAAGGGGGAGGGAAGGGGAGGAGGTGGGCAGTGCCATTTTGTACTTGGGCATGTCTAAAGTGGCTCTGGTTATGTTGCAGATCTATTGAGGAGGATATATTCTGGGGACCACACAAACATGTAGACTCTACAGAAATCCTGGTCAAAAACATGTTGAGTTTTCCCAATTTACACTGTAGCTTTTCTGCTCTTTTTCCTCCAACATTTTAAGATTATTTTAAAGACAAATCCAGATGCTATTTATTACAAGTTGTGCAATCATGGGCCCTATCTGGTAAGATTTTTAAAAATTTTAAAAAAAAAACTTCTATGTCACAATGAGAGAAAAGATTTCTAAATATTTTGGTCTAATTAAAACAGTATCTGCACACAATGATGGAGGCTAATGTTTTTCTGCTATGTTTAGAAAACATTCTTCTTGGGCTGGCCCGGTGGTGCACTGCTACAGTGTGCCGCTTGACTGCACACAATGATGGAGGCTAATGTTTTTCTGCTATGTTTAGAAAACATTCTTCTTGGGCTGGCCCGGTGGTGCACTGCTATAGTGCGCCGCTTGGGAGTGCGGCAGTGCTCCCACCGAGGGTTCGGATCCCACATACAGACCGGCCGCTCACTGGCTGAGCGAGGTGCGGGCGCGACACTGAGGGTTGCGATCCGTTGCCGGACACGAAAAAAGACAAAAAGGAAAAAAAAAAGAAAAGAAAAGAAAACATTCTTCTTTGAGATAATAAATTTATTTAAATGAACAGCATTCAAGATGTTAAGAAGCAGGACCCAACCTGTATGGCTCTGCCTTGGATTGTTAGTCCTTTGAAGTCCAGTTACAGGTTATATATCCTCAGGGATCCTGCCAAGCAGGAATGAGAGAGCTCAGGTGAGGAGAAGCAGGGAGCTGAGCTGTCCCTTGTGTCCCTCTTTCCTCACCAGGATCGTTGCTGGAAAAGTAGATACAATGTGTAGCTCCAGGGAGTCTATAAATCAGCAATGCTCCTTCCCCTCCTCCTTTCCTTCCTTCCTTCCTTTTTTTTTTAACTGATGAAGAGTTAATTTTTTTCCTTATTTTCTCTGTCTTACCTCAGATGTTTGAATCCAGCCAAAGAGTATGACAATCCAAGGCCCATACTAAGCTAAAGCAGGCCCTTGGAGACACTTCCTAGAATCCACTGAGGTTCAGATAATGAAGGGATTTGCCTCGGTCACTTAAATAGGAACAAGTGTTCTAAACTCCTGCCATCAGACCCTGGTCCAGGGAGCAGTCCCTGTGAGTTCTCATTGACAGCAAATGCCTGTTGAAACTGAAGAGATAGATGGCATAAAAAAATTGACCAGCACCAAGGTGAAGGGTTCAGATCTCCATACCACCCAGCTGCCAAAAAAATAAAATAAAATAAAAACTGACCAGAACTTAGCACATAGTTTCTCCAAGAATGACATTAATTTTCCTGATTCTTTTCAGAATTGTTCAAAATGTTATCTATGTCTTGCTTCTTCCCCCGACCCCAGTTTGATATCCATGATTGACTATAAAATTGACAAGAAACTTCACATATTTGCCCAGCATACAGGAAGGAATCTGGGAAATACTCTTTGGTTTTGTGACTTCTCTGGGATCTCTCATTGGAAAGCATTATTTTTACTTTTATTTATTTTATTTATTGGAAAGCAACTTTTTGACCTTCCCCAAAAGCTTATTATGAAATTTTCTTACCTGGGGCTCTAAGCTAGGACAAAATAGAAGTAACTAATGGTTTTGAGAAGTTAACCACATTTCTCTATGTGCATTGTGTTATAAATTATTCAAAATCACTTACTGATGTGAAACTGAATATACAGCTCACATTCTCCTAGGTCCTTCAAATGTGTACTAATACAGAAAGACTTCTTTTGGTTTTCCATATTGTTTCATAACTTCTGCTAGCCAAAAGCCTACCACCCTCTGATTCTGAATGCCCACAGAAATGCGGTATTTAGGAATCTGTTTACTTTTCTATTTTGAAACTAAAAGTAGAATGTATTTCCTTCTTGGCTGGTAATCATAACTGGGTTAACTGATACATATTTGTTCTGGATGTACGTATTCTATTATTCAGAGTGCTTGGAATTTTTATGACTCACAAAACCAATTGTGACCTATCTCTTGCTAACAATCACTAGCAAATTCTTTATCAGTAAGTCTAGTTTCTAAGGAGTTAAGTGTGGCTTTGACATTTTTTGAAGAATCTCAGGCAGAGTCTTGTAACAGGTTTTGGCAATACAATGTTTTGTAGTTAAAAAAAAAAGAAAAAATCAAATAATTCTGGAAAAAAACCTGGTAGAATTCCTAAGGCTTGACTTGAAGGGAGTGGCAAATCATGTGATCTTTCTGCCACTTAACCTTGACTCTAAGGCCCGAAGTCAGGGCTATTCCTATTGCTTAGTCCTCCAGGTATTGGGTTAGTGCGTAAAGGTGACAATTTGGAGGACAATTTATAAGCCAAACATAATCATCTGAAATGTCGATTCTTTGTCATCCTAAGAATTTATGGCAGCCGGAAGGAAAGCAAATATATTGTGCTAATTCAAGCAGTTACAGCTTCCTTCCCTGTTACCCTGTACAGGAAAACTCCTACAGAAGTTGTAAATCTCACATTTCTGCAAAACTAATGAGATGGTGTCACTATGTAGGCGAAATGACCTGGGGGCTCTATGAGCGGAAGGCAGCATTAAAAGGGGGTTCGGAAAGTTTCACCTGGAAACTGAAGAACTAACCAGGAAGCTACAACCACTGCATGTCAATGAGTTGATCGTTCATCAATGGAGGTGATACCTGTACCCACAACCATGAAAAAGAAAATTGGTTGATTTTCACACTACTGGTTTATCTAGTAATTGTGGTTTGAGCTAGGAACAGGGGTTTTTTTGAGTTGATCGTTCATCAATGGAGGTGATACCTGTACCCACAACCATGAAAAAGAAAATTGGCTGATTTTCACACTACTGGTTTATCTAGTAATTGTGGTTTGAGCTAGGAACAGGGGTTTCTTTTGTTTGTTTGTTTGACTGGTTTATCTAGTAATTGTGGTTTGAGCTAGGAACAGGGGTTTTTTTTTGTTTGTTTGTTTGTTTTGGTCTCTTCTCCTTTGTTTTTTATTATTTATTCAATAAACAGTTATTGATCACCTAAACACTGTACTAGGCTCTAGGAAAACAAAAATGAGTAATACACATTCCCAAGGAGTTTGTAGGTTGGTAAATAGAAGAGCCATGAAAACAAATAAAATCAAGGCAATGAGACAAGCACGTAAGAAAGAAATGGTGGCCTGGTGACCAGTGACAGGATTAGCAAAATGGCTACTTGGGGTTCAGAATTTAAACTGTGGTCATGAATCTAAATAATGCTATGGACTCCAAGACTGTACTAAAGACCATTACCTCATGTCTACAATACTTACCTAACCACAGAGAAAACAATTTGGGTAGTAAAAGTCTCCAGACTTGCCCCTCTGGCCTAGGCCTTGCTTTTCAAGATCTCCTTGCCTGTGGTTGAACTACGTTGTTAAAACCACTTGACTAGATGTAAGCTACTAATTTTACATTAAAATTGAACCCCTGGGCTTCCTCGCACATATTCTTAATTAATTAATTTCTTCTTTCATTAAGAAGTAGATCATAGAGGATGACTNTTGATTTTCACACTACTGGTTTATCTAGTAATTGTGGTTTGAGCTAGGAACAGGGGTTTTTTTTTGTTTGTTTGTTTGTTTTGGTCTCTTCTCCTTTGTTTTTTATTATTTATTCAATAAACAGTTATTGATCACCTAAACACTGTACTAGGCTCTAGGAAAACAAAAATGAGTAATACACATTCCCAAGGAGTTTGTAGGTTGGTAAATAGAAGAGCCATGAAAACAAATAAAATCAAGGCAATGAGACAAGCACGTAAGAAAGAAATGGTGGCCTGGTGACCAGTGACAGGATTAGCAAAATGGCTACTTGGGGTTCAGAATTTAAACTGTGGTCATGAATCTAAATGATGCTATGGACTCCAAGACTGTACTAAAGACCATTACCTCATGTCTACAATACTTACCTAACCACAGAGAAAACAATTTGGGTAGTAAAAGTCTCCAGACTTGCCCCTCTGGCCTAGGCCTTGCTTTTCAAGATCTCCTTGCCTGTGGTTGAACTACGTTGTTAAAACCACTTGACTAGATGTAAGCTACTAATTTTACATTAAAATTGAACCCCTGGGCTTCCTCGCACATATTCTTAATTAATTAATTTCTTCTTTCATTAAGAAGTAGATCATAGAGGATGACTTCAGGATAAGTAGAGAATGAGACTCCTGGATCAATTATAAATTATCAACTTGGGATGCCCAGTTATTCAGTCTCAGTGTCCTGTGGCCACCTTACTCCCCACCCCCCATCAACATTATACATTCTCCAATGACAAGTACATTCCTGCTAGGCTCGAGTTCATCCCTATGGAAAGTTTGACGTCTGAGGAAAATCACTACAATATTTTTATATAAGTAAAAGCAGGTGAAAATTAATATTAGGGATAATGTTGAAGTGTAAAAAATGGATGTGGGTGGAATTGAACTGGGTTGTAAAAGCATATTATCTACCATTACCTTGATGAGGATAACCGAGTTCCAGACACATAGAAGGACGTAAACAAATACTGGATGAATAAACATGACAAACACCAGCAGGGGCAGTGGTGAAGTAAAAGGGCTGCCTTTTTTGATGACTTATGTTTTACCTGGAACTCTGAAGGGAAAACTGTAAGAGTGCTTTGCATACATTATCTCATTTAATGTTGTCTATTTTGTACAGATGAGGAAACCGAGATTGAAAAGAAGTTAAAAACTTTCCTAGGACTTTTCTCTGGCAATAAATATAACTAGTAGGTGTCAGGGCCAGCATTCAAATTCAGATCTGCATTGATTTCTTTTCCTGGTAGTTTTACTGTATCACGTAAATACCTCACCACTTACATGTGTCCTATAGATAAAATGACTTTATGTTTGAACACCTTTTCTGCCTGATTATTAATGCATGAGCAATGAAAGAGAATGTGTGAGGGAATGGATATTGGTGTGTGAAGAAGAAAAAAAGCATCATTCTAGATAATTGTGGCAAATACCAGTTCTCTCTTCTGTAGCTCTCCAGAAATAAAATACCTCCACTGCCTGCTGGTGAGCTCTCTGAGGGTAATGCTGCATTTTCCACATCCCAAGTTTCTGTAAGAAGAACTCGGCAAAGACTGGACACCCATTGATTGCCCATTAATGAAAGCTATGTTGTTTAAATTGTTGTTCTCAATTGACTTTAATTCTTAACGGAAATCTTAAGAAATCCAAGGTCTTCTAGAAGGAAGCATGTGGAACAACATTAAGGGCAAGAGAACAGATACTTTAGTGAGCTGGACTCACCCTTTGTATACTTTTTCTCCTGATCTTACCCTTGCCTTTGAGTTTTCCTGTGGTATTTATGTATCCTACAGAGTAGTCCATCGGTTCCTCCCTTTACCAGTGGGAGTGAGTGGTTGATGGCAGAAGCCCCAATCAGGGCTGATATTCATAATACTTATCAACCAATGCTATTGGATCCAATCAGAAGGGATCACAGGTATGAAAATCCAGAACCACTGTACCAGGGCCTACCTAATGAATATGAGCTATTTCTGAACTCAGTGTTTCTCTCATTTCTATAAAATGAAGATTAATCACGATGTAATAAGACTCAGGCGTGCACACACACACACACACTCACCATCCTGAACAAATACCTGAATTTTGTCCTTCAAATGAAGCAATCACCTCAGGAGGATAATACATTTATTTAATGTGCTGTCATTGATCAAAACAACTTTTAAAACTCCTCTTGGAATTGCCTTCAGGGTCAGTTTATGAACCACAAAAGATAATTTGTCTCTCTTTTTTATAGTCACACCTCATTTTTGACAAATTTATAGTACATACCTTCATTATCCTTAATCAGAAATGGCTCTAAATAATTCCTGGCTGTTTCCAAAAATCAACCCTAGTTTCAAAGACAAAAAATTTTACTAAGTAATATATGCAAACAAATATGATACAGGCTTTGGAAGAAACTCAGAGAGTAAAGCCATATTTTTTTAATGTAAAATTTGGTTGCTTTTTAAAAATA
>NW_007728948.1:148410-153428 GCF_000696425.1 Galeopterus variegatus
AGAAACTCAGAGAGTAAAGCCATATTTTTTTAATGTAAAATTTGGTTGCTTTTTAAAAATACACACACAGGGCCGGCCCAGTGGTGCACTGCTACAGTGCGCCGCTTGGGAGCGTGGTGGCGCTCCCGCCGAGGGTTCGGATCCCACATACAGACCGGTTCCCGCTCACTGGCTGAGCGAGGTGTGGGAGCAACACCGAGGGTTGCGATCCCGTTGCCGGTCCCGGTCCAGTACGGGCGCGACACTGAGGGTTGCGATCCGTTGCCGGACACGAAAAAAAGACAAAAAAAGGAAAAAAAAAAAATACACACACAGCAAAAGTCCCAAAAGAAAAGGCACATCTTTTATTGCTCAATCTTTGAATTGGTTTGCCCTGCCCACACTCCCATCCACAGAAAACACCCTGCCCATAGGCCCTTGCTATAGTTTGAATGTTTGTGGCCCTCCAAGATTCATGTTGAAACTAAATCCCTATGCAGTAGTACTAAGAGATGGGACCTTTAAGAGATGACTAGGTCATGAGGGCTCCACCCTTTTGAATGGATTAATGCACTTATTAAAGGGCTGGAGGGAACTAGCTAGGCCTGTTTGCCTTCCTGCCCTTCAGCCATGTGAGGACATAGCATTTGTCCCCTCCAGAGGACTCACCAACAAGGTGCCATCTTCGAAACAAAGAGCAGCCCTCACCAGACACTGACTCTGCCTGGCACTTTGATCTTGGACTTCCAACCTCCATAACTTGAGATATAAATTTTTGTTCTTTATAAATTACTCAGTCTCAGGTATTTTGTTATAGCAGCACAAAGGGGCTAAGACATTCCCCTTACCTAGGCTGCCATGTTTTAGATCATGTGACTGGATGCCCATAAACTCTACCCCTCATTTACAGATCATTGGACCAGGCATGGACACCTAATTCAAGACAACCAATCTGCAAGCTGGCCAATACATGGCCAATACAAAAAGATAAGCTGGACTAATCAGAATCTCAATTTTGAAATATAAAACAAGAGATAAAAACAACTTTCCAGTCTTATGGGAACTGAAACTGAAAAGTCATAATGTAAGTGTACGTGGGGAATGAGCAGAGAGAGGTCATGATTGCCAACTATAAATTGAGCTTCTGAAGGAATGAAAATTATGATAAACAAGAGAAACAGATCAATGGAGACAGGGAAATGGAGCAGATGGCTGAGGAAAAGCAGAGATGCTTTGAGAGACCACAGTGAATAGTCCTAGGTTGCCCATCTGGCATTGATTCTCTCCTCAGCAACCCCAATTTTCATTGGACAACCATGTGACTCTGAGCATGTGATTCCACCCATGCCACCATGTTTCTCTAGGGTGAAACAGTGACTCAGGCTAAGCCAACAGAGTCATATATCAATTGGCCACAGGGATTGGTTTAGGGGTGAGAATTCAAGCAGTCATACTGCATACTAGGACTTTTGTTTGGAATGCTAGAAAAGATACCCTTTCTTCCCAGCTGAATAGAAGAAAAGTGTATTTCTGAGAGCTACCTATAAGCATTTTGGCATCACAAAGTTGGCCAACCTTAGAATGAAGCTGACACCATGGAAGGAACAGCAGAGACAGAGAAATAAAGAAACTGGGTCTTTTATGGTATTTTGGATCTGCTGGATCAAGCCTCATCTGAACCTGTAGATCTGCCTCTTTCTTTTTCTTTTCTTCTTTTTTTTTATATTAAACTACTCAGCATCTTTTATTGTTTGAGCCAGTTTGATTGGCTTTTTCTTACTTGCAAGCAAAAGCATGTTGACACAGAGAGAGAACAGAAACCTGTCTCCAGAAATCCCTTAATTCCAAAAACTCCAGTTTAAATTCTAGTCTATGTTTAGCCCCCCAAATAAACTCTTTTTAAAGTTAATCTAAGTGAATTCCTGCTTATTTAACTACAAGTGCCAATCTAGATGCACAATGTGATTGATAAATAATTATTGAAAGGATTACTTTTATGTTTTCTAGTTGAACTCCATTGTGGTATTCAATTATCTTACATTTCTCATTTTAGTCCAGAATCCAATAATCTGAATGTCCTTTGTTTTAATAACTAGCTTTTTTTTTCATTATTTATAATGGCATGTCCTATGGAAAATGATTTTAGAGATTTGAAAACTGTAGCTTCCCAATAAATTTATTCATTAAATCCCCAAAATAACAAAAATCAGAAATGAAAAAGGAGATATTACAACTGATACCACAGAAATACAAAGAACCATTAGAGACTATTATGAACAACCATATGCCAACAAATTTGAAAAGTTGGAGGAAATGAATAAATTTCTGGACACATACAAACTACCAAGACTGAACCAAAAAGAAATAAAAAACCTGAAAAGACTTATAACAAGCAATGAGATTGAAACAATAATCAGCAGTCTCCCAACAAAAAAAGCCCAGGACCAGACAGCTTCACTGCTGACTTCTACCAAACCTTTGAAGAAGAATTAACACCTATTCTTCTCAAATTATTCCAAAATATCGAAGCAGAGGCCATTCTCACCAACTCATTGCATGAGGCCAGCATCACCCTGACTCCAAAATCAGACAAAGACACCACAAAAAAAAAGCTACAGACCAATATTCTTGATGAGTATAGATGCAAAAATCCTAAACTAGATATGAGCAGACAGAATACAACAACACATTAAAAAGATTATATACCATGATCAAGTGGTATTCATCCCAGGGATGCATGGATGGTTCAACATGTGCAAATCAATAAATGTGATACACCACATCAACAAAAAGCAAGGTCAAAAAGCATACGATTATCTCAAAAGACACAGACAGAGCATTGGACAAAATTCAACATCCCTTCATGATAAAGGCCCTCAACAAATTAGGTATAGAAGGAAAATATCTCTACACAATAAAGGACACACATGACAAACCCACCACCAATATCATCCTGAATGGAGAAAAACTGAAAGCTTTTCCTGTGAGAACGGGAACAAGACAAGGATACCCACTCTCACCACTCCTATTCAACACAGTACTGGAAGTATTAGCCAGAGCAATCAGGCAAGAGAAGGAAATAAATGGCATTCAAGTTGGAAAAGATGAAGTCAAATTGTCACTTCACCAATGACATGGTTCTATATATAGAAATACCCATAACCTCTACCAAAAAACTCTTAGAACTCATAAACAAATTCAGTAAGATTGCAGGATACAAAGTCAATACAGAAAAATCAGTACCATTCTTATATGCCAACAATGAACAAGCAGAAAAAGAAATCAGAAAAGCAAGCCCATTTATAATAGCTACCAAAAGAATCAAATACCTAGAAATACATTTACACAAAGAGGTGAAAGGTCTCTACACTGAGAACTACAAAACTGCTGAAAGAAATTAAAGAGGACACCAAAAGATGGAAAGACTTTCCTTATTCATGGATTGGAAGAGTTAACATGATGAAAATGTCCATACTACCCAAAGTGATCTACAGATTCAATGCAATCTCCAAAAGCAATCCTAAAATTCATATGGAACAAAAAAAGACCCCAAATGGCCAAAGCAATTCTGAGCAAAGTAAATAAATAAATAAAACCAGAAGCATTACACTACCTTACTTCAAACTGTACTACAAAGCTATAGTAACCTAAACAGCATGGTACTGGCATAAAAACAGACACATAGGCCAACGGAATAGAACAGAGAACCCAGAAATCAACCCAAGTACTTACGGCCAACTGATCTTTGACAAAGGCACCAAGAACACACATTGGGGAAAGCACAGCCTCTACAGTAAATTGTGCTGGGAAAACTGGATATCCATGTGTAGAAGAATGAAACTAGTCACATAGCTCTTGCCATATACCAAAATCAACTCAAAATGGATTAAAGACCTAAGTATAAGTCCTGACCCTATAAAATTCCTAGAAGAAAACATAGAGGAGACACTTCAGGAACTGGGACTTGACAAAGACTTTATGAATAAGACCCCAAAAGCATGAGCAACAGAAGAAAAAATAAATGGGATTATATCAAACTAAAAAGTTTCTGCACAACAAAGGAAACAATCAACAGAGTGAAAAGACAACCTACAGAATGAGAGAAAATGTTTGCAAACTATACATCTGACAAGTGATTAATATCCAGAATATACAAGGAACTGAAACAATTTCACTGTAAAAAACCAAATAACTCAATTAGAGCAAAGGAGTTGAATAGACATTCTGCAAAGGAAGACATACAAATNATTATATCAAACTAAAAAGTTTCTGCACAACAAAGGAAACAATCAACAGAGTGAAAAGACAGCCTACAGAATGAGAGAAAACGTTTGCAAACTATACATCCGACAAGTGATTAATATCCAGAATATACAAGGAACTGAAACAATTTCACTGTAAAAAACCAAATAACTCAATTAGAGCAAAGGAGTTGAATAGACATTCTGCAAAGGAAGACATACAAATGGCCTACAGGTAAATGAAAAAATTCTTGACATCACTAATCATCAGAGAAATGCAAATCAAAACCATTTTGAGATGTCATCTCATCCCAGTTAGACTGGCTATTTTCAAAAACACCGAGAATAACAAATGCTGGCAAGGATGCAGAGACAAGGGAAATCTACACTGTTGGTGGGTAAACTAATATAGCCATTATGGAAAACAGTATGAAGATTTCTCAAACAGCTACAGATAGAACTACCACAGGGTCCAGCAGTCTCGCTTCTGGGTATATACCCAAAGGAATGTAAAACATCATGTCAAAGGGATACCTGCACTCCCATGTTCATCATAGCTCTGTTTACAATAGCCAATGTATGGAACCAACCTAAATATCCATCAGAAGATGACTGGATAAGGAAAATGTGGTGTACATACACAGTGGAATAATACTCAGCCATAAAAAAGAAAGAAAATCTGACAATTTGTAGCAACATGGATGAGCTTGGAGAAAATTATGTTAAGTGAAATGACCCAGGCACAAATGAAAAATACTACGTCCTCACTCATAAGTGGGAACTAAGAAAAAAAGAAAG
>NW_007728948.1:153614-165084 GCF_000696425.1 Galeopterus variegatus
TGGGTATATACCCAAAGGAATGTAAAACATCATGTCAAAGGGATACCTGCACTCCCATGTTCATCATAGCTCTGTTTACAATAGCCAATGTATGGAACCAACCTAAATATCCATCAGAAGATGACTGGATAAGGAAAATGTGGTGTACATACACAGTGGAATAATACTCAGCCATAAAAAAGAAAGAAAATCTGACAATTTGTAGCAACATGGATGAGCTTGGAGAAAATTATGTTAAGTGAAATGACCCAGGCACAAATGAAAAATACTACGTCCTCACTCATAAGTGGGAACTAAGAAAAAAAGAAAGAAAGTAGGAAAGAAGGAAGGACAGACCATGATAAAATGTTGAACTCTGTACCCCATAAATATGTATCACCAACAATAAATAAATATTTCAGAATATAATAATAATAATAAAGACGTAGGTGAAAAAATCCCAAAAATATTTTTAAAAATAAACAAAATTACTCACTACAAAAAAATTTTTAAAAACATACTTTTCAGACCCTCCATATCCACTACCTAGGTATCATAGTAAAGGTAAATTTGTGTTCTTCTAGACCTTTGTCAGTGCACATAGGTATATTTTAAATTAACAGTGGAAGCAAACTGTATGCTATTCTTCAGTGTGATTTTTCGAAACTGTTCGTATATTCTAGGCATCTTTCCACATCACTCTCATTCATTTTCGTGTCTGCATTGTATCCCATTGCTATGTCATAACTTATTTAATTATTCTCCTACTAATCAACATGTGAGTTGTCTCCATTTTTTGGTAACACAAATAATGGTATAATGAGTATTTTTGTACACATTTGCTTATATACTTGTGCAAGTAATTTTGCAGGAGAATTTTTTAGAGGGGGAATTGTTTGTTCAAAATAGATGCATATTTTAAATTTTGATGGATTCCACCTAATTGCCCTCCAAGAAGTTGTATTGATTTGTACTCCCACCAACAGGATGTGACAGTGGCCCCTTTGCCACTCTCTCACCAACACCAATATCATCAATATAGTCTTTTATTCTTCATCATTAGATGTCCATTTTAAACTATGATAATAAGAGCAACATCTTGAAATGTAGGGACAGTCCCATAATAAATGTGATAATATTAACCCCCCAAAATTTTTTCAATGAAGTAGGAAAAATGATGTAATTAAAAAAAATTTTTTAACAAAATATCAGGAAAATTAATAAAAGGTCAGTTCTGAATACTTAAGAGTGCCATGATAAAAATTAGGTAAATAGTGTTAAAATAAGGTCTAGCTTTATAAAAGGCATGTGTCATTACCTACATAGATTGGTGAGGCCTGGACCCTACTGTCAGTCTAAAACCAAAGGGAACATAGTACTGGAAGTCCTAGTAAGGGAAATTAGGCAAGAGAAAGAAATAAAAGGCATTCAGATCAGAAAGGAAGAAGTTAAATTGTCTGTTTAAGGATGTCATAGTCTTACATACAAAATAGAAAACCCTAAAGACTCTACCAAAAACTGTTAGAACTTATAAGCAAATTCAGTAAAGTTGCAAGGTACAGAATCAGCATTAAAAAACCAGTAACATTTCTATACACTAACATAAAACTGTCTGAAAAAGAAATCAAGAAAACAATCTCATTTACAATAACATCAAAAAAAAATTAAACTTAGGAATAACTAAAGTTATTGATGAAGCAGATGTTAATGAAGTAGAATATCTGTACACTGAAGACTATAAAATATTGATGAAAGAAATTGAAGACCCCCCAAAATGGAAAGATATCCTGTGGTAATGGATTGGAAGAATTAATATCATTAAAATGTCCAAACTACCTAAAGCAAACTACAGATACAAGGCAGTTTCTATTAAAATTCCAAGGTCATACTTCACAGAAATAGAAAAAATTTGTAAAATTCATATGAAACCACAAAAGACCCAAAATAGTCAAAGCAAGCTTGAGCAAAAAGAACGAAGCTGGAGGCACCATACTACCTGATTTCAAAATCTACTGCAAAGCTGTAGTAATAAAAACAGCATGGTACTCGCATAAAAGCAATCACATAGACCAATGAAACAAAATAGAGAGTTCAGAAAAAAATCCATGCATTTGTAGTCAGTTGATTTTTGAAAAGCCCACCAAGAACTCACTTCAATAAACGGTGTTGGGAAAACTGTATATATTCACATGCAGAAGAATGAAATTAGACCCTCATCTTACACCATATGCAAAAATCAACTCGAAATGGATTAAAGACTTAAACACAAGACCTGAAACTGTAAAACTACTATAAGAATACATAGGGGGGAAAGCTCCTTGATGGTGGTCTAGGCAATACTTTTTGGCCATGATCCCAAAAGCACAAGCAACAAAAGCAAAAATAGAAAAATGGGATTAAAAATCTTAAAAAAAGCTAAAAATCTTCTCCACAGCAAAGTAAACAACAGTGTGAAGAAGAGACAATGAACAAAATGGAAGAAAACATTTGCAAATCATATATCTGATAAGGGATTAATATTCAAAATAAATAAAGATTTCAACTCAATAGCAAGAAAACAACTGGGCAAAGGACTTGGACAGACACTTCTCAAAAGAAGACATACAAATGGCCAATAAGTATATTTCTAAAAGCTCAAAATCACTAATCATCAGGAAAATGCAAATTAAAACTGCAAAGAGGTATCACCTCAAACCTGTTAGAAACCCTTGCACACTGTTAGTGGGAATGGCATAGCCATTATGGAAAACAGCATGTGGGTTTCTCAAAAAATTAGCAGGAATGTTTGTTTTTGAGATCTATTGCAAAGTGTGGTGAATATAGTTAATAATGCAGTATTGTACATTTCAAAATTACTAAGTAAATTTCAGATGTTTTCACCAGAAAAAAATGTTGTTAAGTATGGATATGTTAACTAGGATAGATATGTTAACGAGGCATTGTGTTGTATTCATATATCATAACATTACTTTGTACCTTATAAAAATATCGTTATAAATTGTCAGTTTACAATGGTAATTTTTAAAAAATAGAACTACAATATTATTCAGCAATCCCACTACTGGTTGTGTGTACAAAGGAAATGAAAACAGTATGTCAAAGAGATATCTGCACTCCCATGCTCATTGCAGCATTATTTACAACAGCCAAGATATGGAATCAACGTGTAAGTGTCCATCAATAGATGAATGGATAAAGAAAATGCTGTATATACACACAATGGAATACTATTCAGCCTATAAAAGGAAGGAAATTCTTCCATTTGTGACAACATGGATGAACCTGGAAAACGTTAAATGAAATAAGCCAGGCACAAAAAGGCAAATATCACAGGATCTCACTTATATGTGGAATCTTAAAAAGTAGGACCTGTTAATCTAAATACAGAGAGAGTCCCCTCTAAAAGAATAATGAGCTTGATTGGAAATAGAACATTGCAGTGGGAATACACAGGCCACAGTAAACTCTGTGCTTATTTAGGGAGGTATAGGAATAGGAAATGTTTTAAAGGAAAAATGATGGAAGATTACATAATTGTTTGGGGGATAAATATCCTTGGCTACAAGGATCAGTAACAAGGGTGATCCCAGTCCGAGGTTGGACAGGCAGTTGTGGGGCAGACATCCTTTCAGAAGTATTTTTTGTGTAAGGTTACAATGGCCTTTGTTCAAGGTTGTGGTTTTGCACAATCCTTCGCGATCATTCTCATTACCAGGCGTTCAAGCCTGAGAACATCCACCTTCACTGCCTTTCCCCAGCTCTGTTTGTCAGGGCTTTTTTTTTTTTAATACAGGCAACTTCATTTTGATTCTGAAAACTTTCTCTAACTTATAGAAGCAGAAAGTAGAATAGTGGTTACCAGGGGATGGGTGGGATGCAGGGTGGGATGTGGCGCAGGATGGGGGTCGAGGTGGGTGTGGGGGTAGACAGGGGAGATATTGATCAAAGGATACAAAATTTCAGGAGGAATAAATTCAAGAGATCTATTGTACAACAGGGTGACTTTAGTTAATAACACTATTGCTAGGAGAATAGATTTTGTGTTCTCACAACCAAAAAAATAATAAGTATGTAGGGTAATGCATATGTTGATTAGCTCAAGGCAGCCATTCCACAATGCATACGTATTTCAAAACATCATGTTGTACACCATAAATATAATTTTTATTTATTAGTTAAAAAATAAATAAAAATAAAATAAATCAAAGAGAATTATTTTAAATTCTAACTCCTAATCTTGAAAAATTTTGGGTTTCCGGTATAAAAAATATTTGCATATGAGATAGTTCTTTCAAAAGTATTCTCATTAATGTAAAACAAGAACGACAACAACACAGAGTAACATCCAAATCAAGCAAATATTTATGAAAAGCATTTTAGAAGCACAGAGCATTGTGATAGTTACTCCAAACTGGGAGCACCGTGTAGTTCACTCATTCTCAGAGCAACTATGAGGATCTGAGAGGTATCAAAAAGGTATTGTTTTGCCTCTAAGCAATGATTACGGTATTTAACACCAGTGCCTTCAGTCTGCAAATGAAATGACTAACTGTGAATAGATTCTCTCATGAAATCTTTACAGAGTTTCTTCCCCACCCCCACCTCCCAACAACAGTGGAATCCCGGTATTGGTGGAGGGGGCAATTGGGAGGCAGAGACCTACCTGATGCTGTCATTTGATAAGGTAGCCAGAACCTACAGCACTAACATACCACTTTCTCTTAGAACTTACTGAGTCTGTCTTTCTTAATCATCTCCTCCTGCTAAAAGGTTGAAAGCCAGTCTTCATGTCTTAAGAATACCAATGACAGAACATCACCAATGTACTCATCTTCCTTGATGCTCTGGCTCGAAAGACCTGAATCCCATCAAATGTTTGTTGTTTATTGTAGATACCTGGGTGGTACTATTTCCCATGAACAGAGGAGGCCAGATGCACTGGAGTTTAGAAACCAGAAGAAACACTAAACTAGAAACCACAAGACCCAACTATGGTATAAAAAGATCTTAGTGGAAGAACCACCCTGGCAAATCTCTGCTTGTTTTTGACTTCAAAGGCTCATCTTATCTCTTTTCTCACTGAAAAAATACAAAAGTTTGCAGAATACAGCATGCTAAGGTTCTTGGCCTCTGGGGTATCAACCTGGCTTGTATATGCACAGCAAGTACTTGAGATTTTCGGTAGAATGTGGCTCTTTTAAATGAAAAGTCAAAAGTGAAACCACTTAAACCATTCTCAGTGACCCTGATTATCTTGTTTCACATACAGAGCATTTTATAGACATGCTAATCAAAAATCTAAGTTCTCTAGTTCATGTTTAAGTTGTAACTGTACACAGATAAGTGCAAATAAAAATAGTCCTAAAGCTCTAGTAATACTAGTCACATTTTTGTTTCTCAAAACTTTTAGGTACCTAAAAAGGGACTGTCCCATTTTTCATTTGAATGCCAAATAGGTAGCTTAATCTTTCTCTTTTCATAAAAGGACAGAAAAATATCTACCGTGATAGAACATCAAATTAGAGTAAGACAATCATGGCTTAGCATTATGGAAGGAAATGATGAAAGAAAGAATTAACATGGTCAACTTGGAGTTTTGGAGTCCCATGTCCTTTCTAATGAGAGACCTAGGAGTGCTAATGAAATAATAATCTCAAGCTACCGATGGGGAAAATCTCTCCGGTCACTCCACTCCCAGCCCCAGCTCACTCACACTGCCAACCCCACGCCATCCCTATTCTCTCTACGCAGCCAGACTTCAATGGGCAACTGAACCATGAGCTTTGATAAAGATGCACAGTCCAATGGAGGACGCTTCACCCTGAAACGAAACCAGAGGTGGGGGTCATGTGAAAGAGGAGAGGGAGAGGGGTCATCCAGAAAGACGTGGTTTAGATGAAAGCCCATTTGAAATATGCTAGTGGAACAGCTAGGAAGGAAAATGAATGAAAACATGCTTCCTCACTCTATTAAATCCGTAAGTCCCAGAAATGTGGAATCTGTTGTTCATGTGCTGAATACTCTCATACGTACTGCTAAAGAATCTGTATTTCCCAGGCAAGCTACTCTCTTTCTGTGCTGTGTATGACAATACAGTGACATTTTGAAATATGTGAAGTTTGACCCTTCAAAGAAAATATTAAGTAAAATTGAAGTCAATAGAATTATTACTATTGATAAAGCAACTTTATTTTATTAAGGAATTTTAATTATATTTTCCTATTACCATTTTCAAAAAATTGGAAGGCTTTCCTTACTAACCATTTAGTCAGTTGAGAAAACTGAAATTAAAAAAATTAAGTTTAGTGTTTCTATTTTCTAAACAATTTTTGAAAGTGCCAGAATTTGAATGTGATATGTTCAGGATTTTACATGTTGTAGAGAATCAAAGAAGAGAAGTTTAGTTGTGGTATGAAACACCATACAAATTTTAAGAATTTCCCAAATTATATGAACCTGGAAGCCATGCAAATATAACAGGATTCAACTTTCCTGTAAGGATTTTAGTATTTTCAGTGTGGGGTATTGGTTTGGGGAGGGAGAAAAGGAGGAAAGTAGGTTTATTGGATGATAACTGAATTCAGAAAACTTTTATACGTCGGTAGTCTTGCTTTCTGTCTTTGATGAAAACAAGGTCTCTACTGTTGTTTTTAATATTATGATTATGCACCTTGTTTGTCTTTCAGAAACGCTGAAAGTGAGGCTGTGAGAAGCACATGGGTATTGTTTTAGTGGGTCTGGTTTATTTCTCTTTCTACGTGATCTCACCTTGCTCAGACCCCAAAACTTGACCTCCTGAGTGACTGATGTTGCTGGGCTTAGAATAATCTCCTCTTTTGCTTTATTTTCTCCAAAGAAAGAATTTAGAAGAAATATTTGAAGGCCTTTAGAACAAATTTTATTCTCCCAAACATGTCCTCTCCTAAAAAAAAATAATAAAGTGCATCCAAAGCAAGGGAGGAGGAGGGAGTGTAGGAGAGCAAATAAAACACTCAATGTGGAGGTTTTATTGAAAGATCATTGTGGTATTTTGCTTTTGAAATGTGTTTAGCACAGACTTTAAGGTTTGGCAATTTGTTTAAAGAAATGGGTAAAATATTTAAAACCACCACTTTATTTAAACTATTGTGCCTCCTTCAGTAAACATTCAGTACATGATTGAACCTTGTATGAACTTGTGCTTTTGCTGGTTAAATAGAATCTAAGCTTAAAATGAAAGGGGACTGCTATTGAGAAAGGGACAAAAAACTTACATGTGGTTTTTTTTTTGTTTTTTTTTTTTTGCCCACACACAAGCACTTACCCCCCAAAATACCATGTGAGTGGGATCCTTTATTTAAATGCCCCAAGTTTTTTTGTTGGTTTTTTTCCCCTCGGCCTCAAAGTGCTAAACTGAAAGCAAGCTGTTAACAGAAATGAGTAATTATTGAAGCTCTAACAGGCAGCTTTCATTGAAGTTGATTACAGCAGCCATATAATCACTTTTACGGATGCTGTAATCACAGTAGCAGGGAATGCTTCACTTGGTTCTTATTGTTTTCGCTCAGGGTGGAGGTAGGGGGCCTGCGAGAAGCCCGTTTTACCACCTCTGTACAATTTCTGCTGCAAAAGAAATCTACACAGCCCTGGATGGAGTCGAGATTCGTTTATTCTTTCTTTATTAGCATTTTCTCGTCCCTCACACAAGAGTCTCTTGGAGTCAGGAAATTGCTGTTATTCAATATGCAAGCCAGAGGTTGTAATGACCACTTGGAAGGGTATGACCAACAATTACAGCCCTTAATGAATTGGGGTAATCTAGTTGAGACTAAACACTAGTAGCAACTCTGGGCTGTCTTTGGTTAAATTAAAAGAACAGCAATGCAAAGGAAGTTAACAAGAATTAATTAGTTAGATCGAACTGAAAACCTACTCATTAGAGATGTTATAGGCAAAGTAAAAGCCTATCTTCAGTGCAATTAGGTAGACAAATGAATTGTACAACTGACTGACTCACACCTGCTAACAGCTAAGGGCTATAGCACTATGTATGGGATCCACTTTTTCCAGTTCATGCATACTTGCATAGTTTAATGGATCTTACATTCTCGAATTAGCCTCCATTCCTTCAGATTTTTGCTTGGATGTTTGATCTAAATATGGGCAGTTTCATTGTGGCAGGGTTTTAACAAGCTCTGGCTGAAGAGGGGTGAAAGATGTGTTTTGAACCCCCTAGAGAGGGGTTGTATTGTTTAAAAACAGCCCAGAGCAGGTTCTCCTGACCATTTCATCAAGGAGAGGAACTGCATCTGAAAGGATATCTGTTTTCAGAAATGGTCTGTTACCTAATTATCCAATCTTAAATCATTAAAAGGCAGTCTAGGGTGCCTGCATGTTAGAGGCAAATAAATATTAAAAATAGGAGGGTAACTCTGGAAAGATTTACAGAGCACTTGTCTTTAATGACGCAGATGCGTGGTTGCAGGGAGGGCCATGGGCAAGGAGGTGGGCTTTGCTTTTGGGGGGTGTCCAGTAGATAAGGAAAAGACAATCCCCAGAAATCTTAAGCTGGAACCTTTCTGGGAGCTGTTATCATAATTATGCACTCCGGTATTTTTTCCAGATGTTTCTCTGGTCTTTTTCTACCTATTGCATTTTGGCTTCCTCGATTTTTGCACAGTCCCTGAAAGCTTTCCCTGTCTGACATATTTGCTTCTGCACTCTAGTTTGGGATGGACATTTAAAGTGGGAGGAGTAGGCAAAAGAATTCTGGAAGTGGATTCATCTGCTTATATTTATGAGTGGGGTGACAGGCTAGGGCTAATGTGGCTTTCCCAGAGTGATGTTGTAGAACAGGAATCAGAAGTCAGAAGTTTATTTTCCAGTACTGCCCTGGTGTCTCAGGATGAACTTGGAATAACCTCTCCGTAGCCCATATTTTTGCCTTTTTAATAGGGGTGATCACCAGGGTTTCCAAAATTTATGGGTCAGTCACAGGGGGAAAATTTCTACTAGTCCCTCCTTTCACCACCTCTTAATCACTTCCCCACTACCAGTCAGATGTCTCTTTGCAATGGCACCAGGAAGTTGTTTGGGCACCAGCTCCCTTCCAATTTTCTTTCTTGTCGGTAGGGGAGAGGACAGACCAGGAGAGCAGGAGTCCAGAACTCCCCAGCCCCACTGCCCTCATCACTTTTGTCCCTGCCAGGATGCCCCCTACTTGGTGTGACACAGGAAGGGGACTCTTTAGAGGCAAGTGTTAAGCAATCACTAAAAGCAATTGGATGACTGGGTTTCTGAAGTCCCAGCCACAGCTTCTAATCACCTTCTGAGAAGGATGGGGCCAGTTAGATTCACTGCGTTGAGTCTCCAGAAGGGGAGGGCCATGAGTCGTGAGCTGTCGCCTCCCCTTGCATTATGTTGTGCTTTAGCTGTCACAAAACCCAGTGTAACTCAAGTGCCCTCCCAGGCCGCCATAACCTCCAAACCTCCAGAGTGAAAGTCATTGAGGGAAAGCTTCTTTGACATTTCAGCCACTTCTGCTAATACACAATAAGCACACAAGTAATTAGAGAACTAGTTCAGTTTATTTAACACAAGTCCCCCTTACTCTGAGCCAAAGAAAGCCCTTACGATGCTGCCCAGTTACAGGTCAGAAATAAATGACTAAGGCAACAATGTGGGGGGAAAGGCTGCAGAGAGACAAAGAAAAGAAATGCCCTCTTCAACTAAGAGCAAAGAGAACAGACCATGAACATGCTTAGAAGGGTCGGAATACAAAGCACACTTGGAAATTTTCCCAGTCTCGAGAGCCAGGCAGCAGGGGTGAGATAGTCGAGGGCATTTAGGGTTCTCACCCCATAGGCAACTTGGCGATCCGTGGGAGAATCCCCTTAGGACAGGAGTGGCATTGTTTGGGGCCCCACCAATGACTCTTTGTCTTATCAGCCCATTTCCCTTTATACAGCTGTTGGACTGCTGCTGACAGCTTTGGCCTTTTCTATAGGGTTCATTCAACTTGTCTAGGTCTTAAACCCTCTTGAGAACAACCTCCCATTCCCCCAGAGCAGTCCGAGCAGGAATAGCTGCATTCCCATGTACCTAGGATGGAGGGCACTTCTCGGTTCTGGTTTGCTGATTGAGCTTGTGTTAGTTTCCTAGGGCTGCTGCAAAAAATTACCACAAACCTCATGGCTTAATAAAAAACAGAAATATATATGGGCCGGCCCGGTGGCGCACTGCTATAGTGTGCCGCTTGGAAGCGTGGTGGCGCTCCCACCGAGGGTTCAGATCCCACATACAGACCGGTTCCCGCTCACTGGCTGAGCGAGGCGCGGGAGCAACACCGAGGGTTGCGATCCCGTTGCCGGTCCTGGTCCGGTACGGGGGCGACACTGAGGGTTGCGATCCATTGCCGGACACGGAAAAAGACAAAAAAAAACCAAAAAAAAAACACAGAAATATATTCTCACAGTTTGGGAAGCTAGAAGTCTGAAAAGATGTCTTGGATTAAAGAAGCAGTCTAGAGGCTAGCAATCCAGAGGCTCTAGTAGAGAACCTTCCCTCGCCTCTCCCAGCTTCTGTTGGCTCCCAGTGTTCCTTGTCTTGTAGCCACATGTCTCCAATCCTTGCTTTTACTTTACATGGCCTTCTTATCTGTACATCTTTGTGTCTCAAGTCACACTCTCTTTTCTCATGTCCCCCTTACTCTGAGCCAAAGAAAGCCCTTACGATGCTGCCCAGTTACAGGTCAGAAATAAATGACTAAGGCAACAATGTGGGGGGAAAGGCTGCAGAGAGACAAACTCCCCCTTACTCTGAGCCAAAGAAAGCCCTTACGATGCTGCCCAATTACAGGTCAGAAATAAATGACTAAGGCAACAATGTGGGGGGAAAGGCTGCAGAGAGACAAAGAAAAGAAATGCCCTCTTCAACTAAGAGCAAAGAGAACAGACCATGAACATGCTTAGAAGGGTCGGAATACAAAGCACACTTGGAAATTTTCCCAGTCTCGAGAGCCAGGCAGCAGGGGTGAGATAGTCGAGGGCATTTAGGGTTCTCACCCCATAGGCAACTTGGCGATCCGTGGGAGAATCCCCTTAGGACAGGAGTGGCATTGTTTGGGGCCCCACCAATGACTCTTTGTCTTATCAGCCCATTTCCCTTTATACAGCTGTTGGACTGCTGCTGACAGCTTTGGCCTTTTCTATAGGGTTCATTCAACTTGTCTAGGTCTTAAACCCTCTTGAGAACAACCTCCCATTCCCCCAGAGCAGTCCGAGCAGGAATAGCTGCATTCCCATGTACCTAGGATGGAGGGCACTTCTCGGTTCTGGTTTGCTGATTGAGCTTGTGTTAGTTTCCTAGGGCTGCTGTAAAAAATTACCACAAACCTCATGGCTTAATAAAAAACAGAAATATATATGGGCCGGCCCGGTGGCGCACTGCTATAGTGTGCCGCTTGGAAGCGTGGTGGCGCTCCCACCGAGGGTTCAGATCCCACATACAGACC
>NW_007728948.1:165136-166312 GCF_000696425.1 Galeopterus variegatus
GGTACGGGGGCGACACTGAGGGTTGCGATCCGTTGCCGGACACGGAAAAAGACAAAAAAAAAAAACAGAAATATATTCTCACAGTTTGGGAAGCTAGAAGTCTGAAAAGATGTCTTGGATTAAAGAAGCAGTCTAGAGGCTAGCAATCCAGAGGCTCTAGTAGAGAACCTTCCCTCGCCTCTCCCAGCTTCTGTTGGCTCCCAGTGTTCCTTGTCTTGTAGCCACATGTCTCCAATCCTTGCTTTTACTTTACATGGCCTTCTTATCTGTACATCTTTGTGTCTCAAGTCACACTCTCTTTTCTCATGCAATTTTTAAAATACAGGATGATCTCATCTTGAGATCTTTACCTCAATTATGCCTACATTTGGATCCTTATTCCAAATAAAGTCATGTTCTGAGGTTCCTGGTAGACTTACCTTTGATGGCCACAATTCAACATACTACAGGCCTGTAATCCATAATGGTGGTTCTTTAATCCAAGGCACCATTTCATAAACAGTGTTCTATGGATCACTAACACCTTGAGATTCTTTGGTCAAATTTAAAAAAAAAAGAATGTAAGATGTTCTGTAGTCAAGAAGTTAAGTTTGAAGAAGGTACATTCCCCTTTGGGGAGTTGCAAATCACAGTGGCTTATTAAAGGTCTGAGATGTCCTGGAGTTGGGAAGCTGTTTAACATCGTCAGTGTCATTGTTTCCCCAAATTTAATTGACCAAAAAGAGATTCTTTTTCTTCTTTTTTTAAGTAACACATTATTAACAATCTATGGAATGCACTGAAAAATACAGGACCCACAATATATCAGTAAATAAATATAAGCTCAAACCTCAAGTGTCTACCATCTAGTATTTCCTGAAGTTTTTCTTAGTATGCAATAGTAATCCATGCCTAGTCCCTTCCATCTCTTTTGTTTACCAAGTTGTAAACAAGCCCAATTATAGCACAACGTCCTATCACATAAATTCAGCCAGACTGTAGGACTGGTTTCCTGAAGCAGAACAAGTTTCATAAAAACATGATGTTTTAAAGTCTTCGAAGGGACTGTTAGTTTGGTCCAATCCCAGCATTACGGGGAAAAAAAAAAAAAAAAAAAAAAACCTCATTTCAAAAAATTTTTTTTTTTTTTTTGGCCACAATTTCCCCCCTTTTGGTTTTTTAGCTTTTTGTATTTTG
>NW_007728948.1:167245-169687 GCF_000696425.1 Galeopterus variegatus
CTTTTTTTAAGTAACACATTATTAACAATCTATGGAATGCACTGAGAAATACAGGACCCACAATATATCAGTAAATAAATATAAGCTCAAACCTCAAGTGTCTACCATCTAGTATTTCCTGAAGTTTTTCTTAGTATGCAATAGTAATCCATGCCTAGTCCCTTCCATCTCTTTTGTTTACCAAGTTGTAAACAAGCCCAATTATAGCACAACGTCCTATCACATAAATTCAGCCAGACTGTAGGACTGGTTTCCTGAAGCAGAACAAGTTTCATAAAAACATGATGTTTTAAAGTCTTCGAAGGGACTGTTAGTTTGGTCCAATCCCAGCATTACGGGGAAAAAAAAAAAAAAAAAAAAAAACCTCATTTCACAATATTCTCTTTATTTCTTGGTCCAAGATTTCCTCCCTTTTGGTATTTAAGCATTGTGATATCTGGCATTCTTTCACTCAGAACTGGATTAAATGTGAAAAGAGTGAAGTTCTGATCCTGGTTCTACCAATAAAGACCCATAAAACTTTATGAAAATCATTTACCCTTACAGTGGAGCCTCCATTCCTTAATCTGAAAAATGGGTTTGTTTTAGCCTAACAACCTCTTGGGATTATTTTGAAGATCCTGTTTGAAAATAGATATTTTACAAGCTTTAGAAACCCATCTTCTCTCAAGTGTTTTATTTGCTGTTATTAAACAGCATTTGGAAAGAAAGTTGGGAATATAAGCATTTTATAAAAGAATTAAGACAGAACCTGTTAAAATAACAGCACATATATGTAAATTATACTTGAGTCAATGCTCACTATTACTGCTTTAGAAACAGCAAAATCCTTAGTATACCTTGAGAACACTGAAAAGAAAGGAAGAAAGAAAGAAGGGAGGAGGGAGAGAGGAAGGAAAAGATAAGGAGGGAACAGAGGGAGAGAGAAAAGGCCCATCGAGGGCTGACTTCACAGCCACGTGAGCTGTTTGGTCTCACCAGGCCTCACGCTTACATGGGCCCTGCACTCAGTTGAATGCTGTGCTATCACCGTGTTGAAATTCTTAATAATTTGTGAATAGGGGCCCAGCATTTTCACTTTGTACTGGTCCCCCCAAATTATTCAGCCCAGCCCTGCTTCCCTCATAAGCCTGTGAGGAAGCTGAGAGACCCTTTTCCAGCTAAAGTTAGACAACATTCCAACTAAATGAATCCTACAATTTCATTTCTGCAAGTAAAGCTTACTATGAAGGAACTTCATTCCAGTTCGCCAACACTAAAAACCAGTCTTTGGAACTGCTCCAAGTCTGAGTCCCTTCATATATTAAGTTTACACATTTTGAAAAAACGCAGGCCGCAAAGCCAGCTAGAACATTTTAAATTATGGGTGTGGCCCAAGTGTTATTTTTAAGCCATTAAATGAATCCTTTCAAAGTTTGAACTTTTGCAAAGTTACTTCTGCGCCGAAAGCTTTTTAATGATCAGAAAATGGGAATTTGCAATAAAAATGTTGACACAAGACTACTCCAAGGGCAGAGTTTCTCAGCTCTAAGCATAGCACGTGGTCAACATGGTAATAAGGGTAACAGCCCATAACTGACGAGAAGCAGAGTCTCTGGGCAGGCCTGGAGGTCAGAGCTTGTGAGTTTGTGAGGCTGGGATGGATTATGTCATTGGACTTTGCTGAACATTCTTGTCAATTCTACTGGCCAGTGTTGCCTCATTTATAATAGCCAGGTCTATTCAGATTTTATGTGTCTTATTATATTTACTTTAAGGTGCAAAAGAGAATGGTATTGGGCTTTGTAACCTCTGCTTGCACAGAGAAGGATGTTTAAGAAAGGATGCTGAGTGGATATGTGTTGGTGTTCAGGAATCGTCATTATCTTGATGATAGTTTGTTGAGTTGCTTTCAGAGACCACTGAGTTCTCTCTCTTTCTCTGTCTCATATTTCTTCCTTTTATTTTATTTTATTTTTTTATATCTTGAAAATTTGGAACCACTTTAACATATTTTAATGATTATGTTTTTTTCAAATTCAGAAAGCAAGTGCTGAGTACTTTCCCACATCTTTGACTTTGCATGGCATTGAAATGGCATTGGTGTTTTTCCTCAACAGCAATGACAATGGCTTAATTTATGTGACACTGCATGTTGCCAAGCCATCTCAGTTTGTGCCCCATCCACACCACCAATGATGCCACATCTCACAACAATACTTGTTAACGGCTTGGACTGACTCAACAGATGGAGTCCAAAACCGTGTTTGCACGAGTTCTATAAAAATAGTGGTTTTAAAAACACATTGGCAATTTTATGGTAGATTGAAGAAGAAAAAAGAAACTACTTATCATTTAGATTAGTTTTTTCCATAAGATTGTGAAAATGTTAAGGGAGCTTAATCTCAGACCAAAAAGGAAAAAAAGAAAAAAAAAAATACCTGGTATGGATTAGAAAAAGTG
>NW_007728948.1:170566-171979 GCF_000696425.1 Galeopterus variegatus
AAAAAAAAAATACCTGGTATGGATTAGAAAAAGTGGATATTCAAATAAAGGACAACCTTTCAGGTAGATACAGAATGTTGAATATAAGACTTTGATTTAGCCAAACTACATAGCATTTACAATAAAATCAGCACTCAAGCACGATTGGTATCCGTGCCATCCATTGGAATTAAGTAAGAATTACCATCACCATTCAGATTTAAGAGACAACTGAAGGACTGTTTCATAACTTCACTACTGTGAAGCCACACTGTAACTCAGAAGCCAAGCAGGCCTACCTGTAACCACAAAACTCCTGGAATTTTAAAATTAAACTTTAGCACAGCACCATCCAATAGAACATTTTGCAATGCTGGATATAAGTCCATGCTGTCCAATGCGATTGCCACTAGCCACATGTGTCTATGAGGCAATTGAAATGAGGCAAGAGCAACTAAGGGGTTAAATTTTAAATTAAATTAAATTAAGTTTAAATTTAAATGGCCCCGTGTGGCTGGAGACTACCATATTGGACAGCACAGATGCCAATCCAACCTCTATTTTACAAAAGAGGAAATGGAGCCTAGAGAGATTCAGGGCATTGTGCAAGTCTCACGACAACTTCATAGAAGACAGACAGTGTCAGAGCGAGGGGGCCAAGTCTCAGTCAGGTGCTCTGTGCACTCAAGCAGTGGTACCCACGTCCTAGCGCATAACAAAGCGCAGGGTGGCTCAAAGTAAAGCAGGAAAGATCAAGGCAACATCTTCATAAAGCTCGAATGAGTCAAGTTTTAACTTTGTATAGATTTTTATTGGTGGTGTAGTTTTCTATCATATTATACACAAATTCTTAACATAATTTGAAAACTATTGAATAGATGAGGAAAGTGAAAAATTGACAACTCAATATTGGTCTTCCAATATGTTTTCTTTTTCACTGGCCTGAGAAGTCTAGTTAACAAAGTCTTGGAACTATGTATTAAACCCCAGGTAGGCAGCTCACCAGAGTCTGGTGTAGCCTCTTCTAATTATGTCCCAATTCCTCTGCCATTTCTTATGCCTCTTTCAAAACCTCCACAGTGTATATGAAATTGCTAGACACATAACAGACATCGAATAATCCCTCACTGAACAGAATTAGATTTTTAAATGCTGCCTTCTCTCATAATGCAAGCATGCAAGTTATCTGAAAAGAGTAATATTTTAAGCTATTGTCAGTCATTTGCTCAAACTGGTTATACCATAAGGAGTACTCTAAGTACATAGCTCTTTCTAATTCATAAGGCCTTTTCATCTCATTTTCTTGTTCAATTCTAACAATACTATGAAACATAAAACAAAGAATTGCTACAGATTCTTGTGTTGCAATTAGAAACCAGATTTAGAAAGGTTAAGTGACTTGCCCAAGGACTCACAGGTGGTAAGTACAGGACA
>NW_007728948.1:172191-179308 GCF_000696425.1 Galeopterus variegatus
AGTAATATTTTAAGCTATTGTCAGTCATTTGCTCAAACTGGTTATACCATAAGGAGTACTCAAAGTACGTAGCTCTTTCTAATTCATAAGGCCTTTTCATCTCATTTTCTTGTTTAATTCTAACAATACTATGAAACATAAAACAAAGAATTGCTACAGATTCTTGTGTTGCAATTAGAAACCAGATTTAGAAAGGTTAAGTGACTTGCCCAAGGACTCACAGGTGGTAAGTACAGGACACACAGTGTTCTGACTCTGTGGCCAGTTATCTTTCTAGTGTATTTCAGAAAGAAAAAGTGAGAAGATGAAAGTCGGGGACAGGACAGCAGTGCAATTTCAATAATGTCCAATTTCACAAATGCGTGTATTGAGTACTTTTAGTGTCCCAGGTTCCAGGTACCTTGGGGAGCACAAAGTTGAAAGATTCAGAAGCCCTACCCCCAAAATAATTTACCTAAAAATACAGGCTCTAGGGAAAGAGGGCACAGATTGGTGAGCTTGGATGAGGGTGGGAAGAAGAGGAGTGGAAGCATTCAGGGCACGAGATGCTGTCCCCAGAGGAATAGCCAAAGTGGTGGGGAGGAAAGACGACCTGATGTGCCCAAGGAAGCAGAAGGTCATGGCTTATTCTGAGTGGGGAGTGACAGCAGAAGGGCCTGGGGGCACTAATGGAGAACCAACAAACACTGAAAACCAGCAGCTCCTGTTGCCCAGGTACTACCTGGATTCCCATTGCTCAACTGTGTGTGCAGACAGTGGAAGCAGCCCATGTTGCCTCTGGTGGGTAGACCCATTGACTTGATTGTCTGAGTTGGTAGGTGTCCCCTTTTGGCGAGGCTGCCACATGGGGTGTGGGCCAGAGCTGCTCCCTAGCTAGTTACAGCAGGCTGCCTCCTGCTCTGCCAGCCCGCTCTGAGCTGCACCTGCCAGAGCCGAGCCCAGCACTGTCCTCCAGCCCCAGGCTGAGCAGGTTCTTTGAAGCGTGTTGCTGCGTAAGCTCCATCACTGCTGGCTGGCATCGGGGCACAACTAGCCAAAACAGTGCCAGGGAGGAAGAAGTCTGGGGACCCAGTCTTAAAAAAGGTCACAATGAGAAAGGCACAGCAAGGCCAGTGATATGGACGATACTGAGAAGGAAGGAAGAGAAAGAGCAGGAAATGAAGGTGAGGCTGTGAGGAAGGAGACAAGATGAGAAACCACAGAATGAATCAGAGTGACGGAGAGGTCTTGAGAAACGTCTGGATTCTAGACGACGCCTGAGTCCTGCCTCCAGGCTGGGAAGATAAAAAACCTCTTCAGAATCAATGAGTCTTCCTTTCTTCTTCTCCTTTTTTTTTTTTTTTTTTTGGTGGCTGGCTGGTGTGAGGTTTTCTCTTCTTTAAAATATTCCTAGATGGTGGGCACCAGCTTTCTCAGTAACCAATTTCTATGTTCTATCAAACTAATGTTGAAAATGTTTCCTGGTGCTAATCAAAAGTCCCCTGCTTTAGTGTTTTGTTTTATCTGGCTTAGTTACCTGGGGCATTTATGGAGCATTTAGGGCTACTGATAGGTGATAAAACAAGCTCCCACCCTAAGATTATTGGGCTCTTTCCAGTAGACACACATAACTTTTGCCATGATTCATATATTCTTTCAACAAACGCCTGTAATATTCAAGTCATTTGCACTCAAATTTGATGAATACTTCTCTCTTAAGTCAGTTGTTTATAAGATAACACAGCATATTACAGACAGGATGATTTCTAAGAGAACTATGTGTTATACAGGTAAACGACTAACAGGTGAATAGCACACACACAGACTCTGTCTAGCTTCAACTCAAATGTCCTTTATAGAGACTCTGTGTTCTAGATTTTTTGTGACTGTCCCCCTGAGTCTAGCCTGCCACTGGCCCAAGGATGTCTTTCTCCAAATCTCTTTGTGACTCCACTCCACTATTCCTTATTCAAACCCAGCTTTCTCACAAGCTCTACAAGGCATCTAAGGAAAAGAGGTTTTTCTTTTTTTCTTGCCCACCACTCCTACCAAGTCTCATGTTCTGTCTCAATTGACTCTCTCTCCTTTCTGGAGTGTCCTGATACCCCAAAACAAGATGCCATTTCTGGTTCCAGGTCCTACAGAACTAATTCTCTTCTTGGTTTCTGTAACTGGCCTCTGCATCCTGCAGAGACCCCAAGGTACCTAGAGCCAGCTTGTCATGTTATGGAACCGGAGGCATCTCTTGCCTGTCCCCTGCTTATCAGCTCTTAGCAGCCAGATCTAGTCAGTTTGCAATTGTTTCTTCATTCATTCATTCAAAACATTTATTGAGTATCTACCTGTACCAGACATCTGGATGCTAGGACAGTAAAAGAAGGAAGGGAGGGAAAGGAGAGTGAAATAACGAGCCCCTGTGCTCTGGGAGTTTATAGTCCGGTGAAGGACAAAGACAAGTAAACAGATATTTATAATTCAATGTAATTAGTGCTATGCTAAGAGAAAACACAGTCTTTTCATCCCATAGTACTATTGTTTTTAATATTGCCTGCTTTTTCCCTCTTGAGTTACACCTACCACAAAGCAAATATGCACGAAATGGTCATTCCTATTGGTAAATTACCACTTCCTGATTCCCCAGTGCCTCTCCTGCCCTGGCCGCAATGTTGCCTTCTGGATGCATCACCAATCCTTCCCTCCATAGGCTGATGTCTGGCACCGGGTGGGGGAGGGACTCCAAATCCTGTTCCAGACTGGTTGCTTGATGACATCCTTGTGCTGTTGTAGTTTTCATTCTTCTCTGCATCTTTCTGCTCCAGTGACAAAGAAAACACAGAAAATACTCACGGAGAGAGAGATACAATATTTACTTATTCACTTTAGGGTAATTTTAAATTTGTATCACAAACTCTATTTCTACAAAACCCATGAGTTCAATATTCTAATATTTGAAGGATTGGTGATCTCCAAACAGTGTATAAAGTCTGGCTTGCTAAACCTCCCTCGGTCTAACCCAAACGTGGCCAGTGAGATACTATGACATAAAAGAAATCCAATTCACATTTGTAATTCTGGTTTTGGTGGTTTCAGTAGCAGCTAGAAAGAGAATTGAGAGGAATTGAGGTTGAGGGATTTGTATTTTTGCCTCAACAAGAAAAAAGTTGCCAGAGACCCTGTTTGTGTTTTTCCACAATGTACTCTGGGAAGTTGGCAACAGCTGCCCTGGCCCAACACTGCTAACCCCGCATGCACACAGCAGATAATTATCCAGATGGGATAATTAATGCAAATTTGTGATTGATTTAAACAACTTTTAGAGTTAACGTACCTAGTTCGTAGACACTGCCTGTGTACACGAGTAATGAATTTTTACCCCAGCCCCCAAATTTAATCTGAAGAAGATCTCGTTTGGTTCAGCTCTCCAGTAAAGTCAGGTTACCCCATGAGTCCTGCTTGGTTCGTGGTTCTCAAACTTTAACGTGGATCAGAGCACCTGTAAGTTTTGTTTAAATGAAAATTACTGGGCCCCGTGCCCAAAGATCCCGATTCATTTCTAAAGATTTCCCAGGTGCTGATATTGTTGGTCTAGGGACCATGCTTTGAGAACTACTGCTTGACGAAAACCACAATACAACTCATTGCCAGTTTGTAATCCCCATCATTTTTATCATTATTACAAATTGAGCTCCTCTGGACTGTGTAGAACCTAAAGAAAATACAATTTGGCAATGACACAATTACTAAAAGGTTTACAGTTCTATGCAACATTCTAACAGCTGTGCTCTTTTATCTTCCTTCCTGAAGAATTTGAAAAATCCCATAAACATTCTTAAAGTCTTACTTGTCCCCACCATTTGTATGGGCCTCACCACCCCGTGATTCTCATGGTCACCCAGGCCTAAGCTGTCACTTCCTCTGACTGCTCTCACAATAAGAGTATGGTTATCAGCTTTGTGGGAGACAAACTCAGAACTTCTCAGTCAACACTGACTTTCAAGTGAGAAAAAAACCAAGAGAAGCAAAGTATAACATTTTTGGGAGATGAATTTCCTAATTCTCTTTAAGACCAAAATAATTTTTTCAGCCTGAAGTCTATGAAAATCTGCTTATTTGCATGATTTTATTGGACAAGTTTTTAAAAACACATCCTTTCCTAATGAAGCCACCCTTTTGTCTTTCTGCTCTCATCTTCTGAGTGATTGGTCTGTCAGTAAAATTACAAATACTTAACAAACTTGATACTGTCACTGGATTTAAGGGCTAGAGGCATGTTTGACTTTTGCATGTGCTTGTTTATTAATTGCAGGGTAGTTTTTATTTGAATCACAATCTCTTTATCTGCCTATACAACAACAAACATGTACACTTATTGTTATCACTCTTTGCATCAGAGCTATTAATCAGTCATTAAAAGTTGCTTCATATCATGCACCGAAGATTTTTAATGTTTTACTGTTGAAAAGCTTTCCTAAGCTGATGTTTTTCAAAACTGAAACAGTTCATCACATTTGGCACATTCTGGTTTTTGTTTAATACACAAGCCTACCTTGTCCAAATGAAAGTTCAGATGACAAGGATCACACTGGGAATATACTGATGGAGAGATAGACGCACAGAGAATGTGTCTAGTTGAAAGCATCCAAATATGTTTTCATTGGTGAGAATCAGCAATGAAGACGTGTATTTAAAAGAACCTGGGATAGTTTCATTTTCAAATTTAGCATTTAGACCAATACATTTCTATTTTCAAAAACCATATGAATATTTTTCATTTCCTAAATGTCGTTGTTTATTAACAGTTTCACAGCTTTTCAGTGTCTTGGATTGTTCTAGGTGGGAGATATTTCCAAGTTTTAACAATATGCATCATTCAACCTTCTAAGACTTATTAAATTTTTTCATTTCTCTGTCTCCTCAGCAGTCTCTCTGCATCTTAAAAATAAAATAAAACATCTTTTAAAAAAATTGAGTCCCCTCCACAGCCTCAGAGGAGGTCTTATCTAGCTGTTAGAACAGGAGCCTGGCTTTCAGGAGCCTAGGATACAATTCTCCTGCTCCAACACATGCTCATAATTTGTTACTTATATTCTCAGTGCCCCAGTTTTCCCATCAGCAAAATGAGGACAATATTACTTCTTATAAATGTGATGGGAATGAATCTGTGTTGGTAAAGTGTTTTCAACTTCTCAGATGAAAACAGATAACATGGAACCAGATATTTGGTCAGATCCACATTCTCTTGAGCCCAGTGAGAATTGAAGAAATATCTATGCAGAAAAGTGCAAAGGATGAGGCCCTGTTCTCTTATTGTGACTCTTATTCTGCAAAAAGAAACAGGCACTTAAGTCTCTGTGTTATGTTGTGTTGTTTTGGTTATTTCCCACTAGCAAAAAGGAAAATGCTATGAGGTCGATAAACCACGATTGTATAGTCGCTGATCAAGAAAATGAAGCACACTAGCATATCATCTTTGCCACTCTGGGAAAATTTCCAGATCTCTGTTCTATGTAAATATATCAACATGGGAACATAGGCTCTTTTAAAGAATTGGGCAGGATAAAGAAGGTCTGGAGGAATTGAGTTGACAAAAAAATAAAATAAAATACAAAAAAAACCTTAACCATTTCCCTACTGAGAATATCAGGGCTGCAAAAACATGCTTAAGGGAAAAGGAAATTGGAGAGTACATAGGCTATTTTAAATATACACATACACATACACACTTATACCCATGGAGGTAGAGGAAATAAGAAATTAGAGAAAAGGAAAAATCTTACAGTGAAATCTGTTTTCTATGATGATTTTGGATACAGGGAAGGCAAGGACCTTCAGGAAACATTTTAATGTTAAACAATATTGCATCTATTGTCTAGAGGCAATTTGACATCTGGGAAATGAAAAGACCCAAGTTCAATTCCTCACTCGTCCTCATGGCTGACAGCCAGTGAGCTACATGACCCAATTTATTCTGCAAAACTAAGACTGTAATGATTTAATGAGTAGAAATCAGTAAAAGTGGTAGCCTTATTAACCTTTGTTCCACAAGAAATGGGCAGCGACAAACTTTGGAAAGAGAGTAAATCTTTAAAAACCTTGGTATACAGAGAAAAAAAAGGCAAAAATTTTAGTCAAACACTCACAAAAGCCCTATAAGTTGAAAGAAAAAAATAATAGTTCTATCATAGACTATAAGTAACATACTATTTATTTAGTGTTCTTCTAAATATAGATATTTTGTAAAAAATAGAGAAACAGAACATAGTTAGCAAATCACAGAATGTTATCTGTATGGAACCCTAGCAATCATCTAATTTAATGTTCTAATTTTACAGATGAGAAAAAAATGAAACCCAGGGAGTGACTTGCCCAAGGTCACTCAAGAAATTAGTAGCAGAGGAGGAAAAATAATTCAGATTTTATGAATATCGGACTATTTCTTTTTCTACCATACCACACCACCTTTTTAAGAAGCATTCTTTCTAAGAGAGTCAGGTAATATAACTAAATAAGCTTAGCTCTGAAATTCTGGTATGACCACAAACATAGAAATGTTCATCTTCAGGTTTTCTACTACAGTTTTTTCATTGAAAAGTTCCAGTTAATTTGATGTAACAAGAAATTAACACAGCTATTTTTTCTTTTTTTTTTTCTTTTTGTCTTTTTTACTGACTAGTAACGGGATCGCAACCCTCGGTGTCGTGTCCATACCGGGGACCGGCAACTGGATCGCAACCCTCGGTGTTGCGCCCGCACCGCGCTCAGCCAGTGAGCGGGAACTGGTCTCCACATGGGATCCGAACCCTCAGCGGGAGCGCCGCCGCACTCCCAAGCGGCGCACTCTCCAGTGCGCCACCGGGCCGGCCCTTTTTTTTCTTTTTTTTTTCAACACAGCTATTTTTTATGATAAGGATGTCCCTGTTCTCCTGGACATAAAGCTAGATGACATTTCCCATCCTCTCTTGTAGTCCCATGTGCCCACGTGATTAATTTCAGCCAATGATATGTGAGAAGTGACACATGCCAGCTCCCAGCTGGGCTTGTCTAAACCTCTCAATTGTGAATGTAAATTAGCACAGTCATTATGGAAAACTGTGTGGAGGTTTCTCAAACAATTACAAGTAGAACTACCATACTATCC